>NW_015505366.1:291746-313996 GCF_001515645.1 Sinocyclocheilus grahami
TCACACAAAGGGTCATAAAACTCCCCAGTATTTCCAACCGCCCGCTTGGAATTTCAGCCTTTCTCATTGGACAAGCTCATCCTGAGAGGCGTGAATCTTCTCAGACCTTAAAGGCCTCACATCAGTGACCAGCCTCCAGTCGGCGGTTCTGTTAGATTCTGAGAAGATGAGGATGTGAACTAACACCCCTCTAAGGACACCCTAAGTCTGCGCCAGGCCTCGGGCCTTGATTTTAGCTGATTCGCTACATATGTGACAAGCAATGCCACACAGCCAAATGCTAAAATATATAGATTTTTACATTTTATGACCGAAATGCGAGTGGTTTTACCTGAGCACAACTGAGCCACAATTTTACAGTGTTGTAGGTGGTTGCTGGGCATTGCTAAGCAGCTGTGTGTTCTGAGTAGTTGCTAGGTGGTTGCTAGGGTGCAAAATACTCTGTTCGTGAGCGCCACAATGACATGGTTTTATGTAAAAGCAGCGAATCTGGGCATGTGACTAAAAACACCAGTTTTCTTTGTAATGTGTTGGAAAAGATGAGACCACCTCACTGTACAAAACTTGCCACATTGATGGCATGTGAATGTTTGCATTAATAACCATTATTCAATTTAAAATGTTTATTGCTTAAAATTTTCGCACTGAATATTCATCTTGTGTGAACAGGCATTTAGTCTGAGACTTTTCCCACTCGTTTTAAATGTAAATTTAAATTGCTTAGAAAAGTATGTAAGTAATAATAACCTTTAAACCAGGGTTATTATTATTAGCTGCAACTAAAACTATTAAAGGCATTTTTGTTAATTGAAATATTAGATAACTATTAGATGAAACACTGAGCAAAATTTAAAAATGATGCCTTGACTGAAATTAAACACTAAAATTACTAAATGAAAATAAATAAAACTAAAACTGAAATACAAGTAAATTAAACCTACACAATATTTAAAACTAATAAAAATGACAAAAGCACATAAAATGAGTAAAACTGAATATATAAAAATAAAAGCCATTCAAAATATTAATAAAACTATACATATAGTATAAACTATAATATTAAAATAACGCTACTTTACAATAAGGTTAAATATGAAAAATAGCTGCATTAGCTATAATTAACTAACAATGAATGATTTTTACAGGATTTGTTTATCTCCTTATGTTCCATGCCATTACTTGGAAAAATATGCAGTTCTGCTCCAAATCTACACTACTGGTTGAGCCAGAAGCTGAGATATTGAACTGCTCAAGCAAACAGAGCCCCACAAGTGTTTACACTCTTCAGGAAGTTGACCAATGAATGGTTTAACTACAGTTGTCTTTGTACATTGAACTTGGAAAGATGAAAGTATTTTAACATCAAAAAAATTTCACACTCCTCCAAAAATATGGAATTTTCAGTTCTAGCTTATTGTCGAAGAAAAAGTACAGTTCCCCAATATGATGAAAGACAAGAACAGAGAGAAAAAACAGATCTATGGAAACCTGCATTCTCTCTAGAGGGCAGCAGAATATGCTGGGCACATTCTCCTTGTATGATAGCACCCGAGGGAAGACTCACACTTTGATCTTAATGATCGCTCTGTGGGTTGTTGGCCCTTGATCAAGTGAAGCCCCTCATAAGCCAACACTGTCTATAAGTTTAAATGCTGGTCTGGAATTAGTTTTCCCTCTCCAAATCCAACGCTACTAGTGAGAAAGAAAAAGCTGACCCCTAGATCACTGGCTGCAGGCATTCCATTTTAAACAATTTTACAATTCTATCTTTGGCTTCCCACACTAAAAAAGTAATGTCAAAACTTACGTTAAAGTCATCATATAAAATATCTTGTATAAAATACTTGCATATAAAACCTCATTTAAAAATAAAGTCCAAAATATACGATTATACCAACAAACAATTTACTGAGGATGTTTGCATTTGTGCAGAAGTGCCTGAACTCACCGCACTCCTTCACAGGCTCATCAGACCAGTCCTTGCAGTCCTTGATACTGTCGCACACTTTACTGCTATCGATACATTCCCCGCTCTTACACATGAACTTCAGCGGACCTTCACATTTGGTGGCTGTCAAGGACACAATAAAGAGTTCTTACACTTATGATATTTTAAGAGTAGCACATAAACAAAACTAAATTATGTAGAGTACCAAACATGAACTGCCATTTCACAAAACACATTTTCAAACGACACTCGTTGCATGAATGTTCATTATGCTCTTTGCCGTACAATGACAATAGACAGTGACAAGAGGCCGTCAAGATCAAAACAAGTACATAAAAGCACCATAAACGTAGTCTGTGGAATTTAAGACAATATTTCAAATCGTGTAAAGCCTATAAAATAGGTCTGTGTGAGAAACAGGCTGAAATACAGTATATGGCTTCAGAAGATCTGGAATATTAGGGCTGGGTTTTGACACAAATTTCACGATTCAATTCAATTCTCATTCACAAGCTTGCGATTTGATTCGATTACCAATTCAATTTGATTCAATATCGATTATTTTGGATAAATATCAGGTACAGTACATGCCAAATTTTCTCAAGGAAAAAAAAATCTCAACTAAAGCTGTAAAATATACATGGGAGTCAGTTGGTACTACATTACTATAATATTAAAAGGTTAAAATTTACTGATTTGTAGGCTAATACATAATTGCTAAAATTACACTTAATGAAGTTTTTAAAATAATAGTTACAATTACATAATAATACTTCTACTTCAATTCGTCTTTTTGAAATATAAGCATTTAAATGGATTTATTCAAACATAAATTAAACTTTAAAGAACAGTAAAAATGATAATGAATATGTTATATGGTGCATATATTTAGCAAAATGCCCCTCTGTACAGTTTATTTTTCTAGCTTACTAATGAATTTATGGTCACCGAATATGTTTTTTCTAAATGTAAATGTGACGTTACGTGACACATTGTTTACAAGCTGTTATATTGACGTCTTTGTGCAGCCGAAACACTAATTGAGAGATTACATGAGACAGGATACGGACTGTAATGTTGTACTCTTTCTTTTAACATACCTTCGGATGTTTAGTCATGATTATTTTGTGCTGAAACTGGTATTAATGTGGAGGAGAAGATGAGTTCACGTACGCCTCGCGCTGCTGCTTTTATTGAACTGAAGCGCGCCGCGCTACAGCGATCTGTCGCTCCACATTAAACAGCGCCAAAACGGCATTTATTGTTTAAATACTGCAATACAATGGACAGAATTTGAAATCTGAGACTGTGTTTCATATTAAAAGTACCAAAGCACAATGCTTATTGCAATTTATTGGATGGGAAGTGCCCTTCAATGTTCCATCAATTGACTGAAAACAGGCTAGAATAATCGATTCTTGGGATTTAAGAATCGATATCGTTCTGTAAACATGAGAATCGATTAATATCGAGATATCAATATTTTTTACCCAGCCCTATGGAATATAGTGCATGAGTCATATGGACTACTTATTTGGTACTTTAATGGTGCTTTTTTTTGTCCTTTCTGGATCTTGACAGCTCCCCAGGTCACAGTATGTTTCAAAGGACATTGCTTTTAAAGTCTAAATATCTTACCAAGACTGCATTTATGGTCAAAAATAACATAAAGCAGTAATATTGTAAAAATGATTGAATTTTAAAATTAAGTTTTCAATTTTTATATATTTTAAAGGGTACATTGGATAAAATGTTCACTTTTTTACCTTTTTTTTTTTTTACATTTAGTTTCTTATTATTTGTTATTATTATCCATCTTGAAAACAGCTGTGCTGCTTAATATTTTAGTGGAAACCTTGATACTTTTTGTCAGGATTCTTTGATGAATAGAAAGTACAAATATAATTTTTGTAACATTATTAATGTCTTGACTGGCATTTTTTAAAATCATTTTAATGCATCTTTGTATACTGAATAAAAGTATACATTTAAACAGCAGTGCATGTGTATGGGACACAGCACTGAGCACATTCTGCTAAACTTCTGTTTTTGTGTTTCACAAGAATAAAGCCATTTTAAATGACATGATGGTAAGAAAAAAAAAGTACATTTTAATTTTGGGGCGAATTATGCAATTACAACATGATTTATCCAAATAGGACACGTTCCTGAATAAATATAATTTGTTTGTCCTGGAAGAACATTCCTATCAACCAACTGTAGTCCTAATCTTATCCCTAAACCTAACCCTACAGTCACAGGACTCTGACTAATCTACAGAAATATTGTTTTAGGACCAACAAAGGATGCTGATCCTATGTCCTACTTAAATCATGTTATGCATCACTAACCAGATATAGCCATGGCATAATTAATCTTTTGAGGTGAAGGTGCCATATAGAAAGTGTGCCGTGAAACCCTGGAATCATGTAGGGTATATCTGTTTGGCCTTGTAGTGCTTTGTGTGAATATTAACTTGATTGGGGCTACATAACTGGATGCACTCTACTCTTTCATCTTCACTGAAAATGCTGCTAGAAGAGGGGAGAGATGAAGAGGCTAATCAAAAGGGAAAGGGAGATCACTGAAGTTACTCACTTTTGTTGATGCAGCCAGCCTCGTCGCTGAAATCTGGACAGTCGTGCACTTTGTTACACTGTTTAGTGCCGTGAATGCAGGAGCCATCACCACACTGGAACTCATCAGGACGACAGGTCAGCACAGCTGTAGGGCAAAAACATGTTTATGTAGGACTACCATTCCTGTAGCTATATATATCAGCCTGGCCAAATAATCAATATTTGGTCATTTTGCAGAAAACCGCAGAGTGGAGTATGATTTACTGATTCTCAGAAGTTGTCATTCCACCTAATGTTAATTCCAAAATCTACTGACATCCTTGTCAATGGATAGTGCACATGTTCTGTTTTTAAATATTTGTAGTTAATTTTGAGTAAATGATGGTGATAAAATAAAATAAAAAGATAGTATATAAGATATTATAAAATATATAATTATATACTGTACATTTTATTTTAATAATATTACATTCATATACAAATTTTTTATAAATTTTTATTACCTCGCTCTCTAGACATCTGTATCAGCATCAGCATTAAAATTGGTTCATTGCAAATGTATAATTTAAATATAAGTCACTTTGGAAAAAAGAATCTGCCAAGTAAATGTAAAGGACTAAGATAAAGCCATGAGTTGTTAAAGCTGTTAAACACATGCACACTAAAGCACTCACCATCACACTTTCATAATAATCACCCATTGCACCTCTATTTGTGAACTTCAGTTCTAAAACAGCAAATGGTTTTGGCTTTTACCTCCTGTCAGATCTCAAGGTAATAGCTTATTTGCAAGAGAGTTTCCTAAGAAAAAAAAAGCTCTGAACATTAAAAACAATCAGTCACTTACTCTGGGGTATAAGGGAACACACTGAAGAAAGAAAAATGTGCTGTTCGACGAAGAAAGGTCTTAATTTTTCACATTCATCTTTTAAAATCCCTTTAATCTTTCATACGGTGTAATTTGGAGGAGCTGCGGAGGGAGAACATTCACCATGATCAATTTCACTAGAGCATATCAACTTCTCACGCCAGCTCTCTTGCCTCTCTATACACTGCTTAAAAATATGCTTGACCTATATTTTTGCCCTGTTTTCCAGTAAAAATAAATAACCCTCTCTAAAACAAAATATATTCACTTGAGAAACAAAATTGTATATAATATTAGTTTAATAACATTAATTAATTGAATTCTATATGAATGCATCAACTGTATCTGTAATATCACCTCCAGTTTGGCTTTTGAACCGTTACTTAGTGGAAACATAGTTTGCTATTATTCATAAATGTCATTATTTATTAAACATTGGAGCATTTATTCATATTGCCATTGCTGTCATAAGCATAGTCAGTGTTGTTATCGTTAACTACAACTAAAACCATTAAAAACATTATTTTTAATTGAAATAGAGCTTAAATAAAATATTAGATTGAAAAACTCAAACCACATGAAAATTTGAAATGTTGCCTTTGCAACTAACTGAAAAAAATTGGTTGAACTGAAGTACTGAAATAAAACTAAAATTGAAAAAATAAATTGAAACTATTTTTAAAAAACAAAGTAATAAAAATGACAAAGCACATAACAAAATTACAAAAAATGTAAGTAAAAATAAAATATAAATAAAAAATAAATTCAAAATAATACCAAAAAACTATAATAGTACATAAAGATTACTAAAATAACACTGGCAGCATAAAAACAGTATTCACCCACAAAGAATAAACATCTAACCTAAACCAAATCAAATATAATGCAAAATGACCAAAATATGAACTGAACAGTTAAGTATTTTGAGGATGGTGCACAATCCCTTACAAGAACCCTACAGTGAGACAACACTCACAGAGCACTTACTCTGCCATGCCTCAAAACACACGTGTTGCCTGGCAACCACCAAGACTCAAGCCATTACCATGCCTCTACCACAGTACTTCGTGGAGATTTACATGTCATAAACTCATGGAAAAAGAACACCATTATATCAATAAACACACACATGCTAGAAAAAAATTTACATGTGTGTGCACATGCTCTGCATCAACAACGCACATTTTTTCAGCTGCAGGTTGTGTGTTTTCAGGATTACTCAAACAAACATGCTTGTTCCCTCATGCCTCATGGAGAAACAAATCCTTGAAATGCAAAGTCAATAAACATTCATGTTCACTGATTCCGATTCTATTGTATTGTTTGCAATTGTACATGCTAATTAATTTAGCAATAATCCAATTTTTTATAAATCAATATTTGCTGATAAAATATGCTAAATGAAGATTTTTCAAAGACAATTAATTATTGTGGGAGACAAAGTAGACATTGGCAGTAGAAGTCAATACAAAGTGCAGCATGTTCAAAACCCTTACAAGAACCCTACAGTGAGACAACACTCACAGAGCACTTACTCTGCCATGCCTCAAAACACACGTGTTGCCTGGCAACCACCAAGACTCAAGCACATTACCATGCCTCTACCACAGTACTTTGTGGAGATTTACATGTCATAAACTCATGGAAAAAGAACACCATTATATCAATAAACACACACATGCTAGAAAAAATTTTACATGTGTGTGCACATGCTCTGCATCAACAACGCACATTTTTTCAGCTGCAGGTTGTGTGTTTTCAGGATTACTCAAACAAACATGCTTGTTCCCTCATGCCTCATGGAGAAACAAATCCTTGAAATGCAAAGTCAATAAACATTCATGTTCACTGATTCCGATTCTATTGTATTGTTTGCAATTGTACATGCTAATTAATTTAGCAATAATCCAATTTTTTATAAATCAATATTTGCTGATAAAATATGCTAAATGAAGATTTTTCAAAGACAATTAATTATTGTGGGAGACAAAGTAGACATTGGCAGTAGAAGTCAATACAAAGTGCAGCATGTTCAAAATAGTGCCAATCTTAGGTACTAAGATTACTAAATTACATTTCAAAATTAGACAGCTCTAATTATATATACTGTAACAGATGGAATTCAAATGTTATTGTGGGAGACAAAGTAGACATTGGCAGTAGAAGTCAATACAAAGTGCAGCATGTTCAAAATAGGTACTAAGATTACTAAATTACATTTCAAAATTAGACAGCTCTAATTATATATACTGTAACAGATGGAATTCAAATGAATTTGAATAGATTTAGAGTATAATTTAGAGCATATTTTGTATTTAGAGTATATTTTCTTCTAGGATTTTGAGTGTTTATTATTTTATCATAGTCAGCTAAATTGATACACTGACCTTGTACGACTACAGATCAACAAAATGCATGTTGGCATGCATGCAATGCATTTGTGTTAACAGAATATGGAGGAACAGACAATAAGGGACTGATTCTAAATTAACAACATTTTCCATGAATACACCATGTGCTTTACTGCTTTACTTGGACGTGACAGTAATTTAGAAAGACTATAATGACAAGAACAGCATGCATGCAGCATTAAAAAGAGCATGTAATGCAGCCAAGTGGTAAAACTGATTATTAATTCATTTAATTAACTCATTCACCACACAGCAAGCCTCTCCAATGTAAATACCTTAGGAAATGTGCTTGAGAATGTTAACTCTGATCAGTATATTAAAAATATTAGTCTTCTTAAACACTTACGACAGTTGGCCTCATCAGACTTGTCCTTGCAGTCTACATCTCCATCGCATTTCCAGTTGAGATGAATACACTCTCCACTCCTGCACCGGAACTCTCCCGCAGTGCAGTGGGTTTTTTGAGGCTCCGTCCTGCGGCTGCAACGCTCCAGAGATTCGTCCGATTTGTCTCTGCAGTCGGGGTCTCCGTCGCAGCTCCACGGCGCTGGGATACACTCTGAGTCGTTACAGCGAAACTCATGTGGCCCGCAGGTGCTGGCGGTGGCTGCCGTGCACTTCTCCTCATCGCTGCCGTCGCCACAGTCATCATCCCCGTCACAGACGAATGTGGGAGCCACGCACAGACGATTACGGCACTGGAACTCTTTAGCAGGGCAAGCCTTGGCATCTGGAAAAATGAAGAATGTTCTTTATTAACACAGAGTTTTAAAGTCGCTCAAATACATATACAGTATGTAAAAAATTACTTGAACAATAAATAGTTTATAGCTGAACCTTTAACTATTGCATGTTAATATAGACATTTTTAGACATCTGAACTTTTTTTTGTTTTTTTTGTTTCCTGCTTCCATTTTTATAATTCATCAAAAGCATATTTTGTCTCCTGTGCTTCCAACTTTTTTGTGCTATATAAGCACAATTTTGTCATTTTGTCATTGTTCTTATCATTGTACATATTTAGATTTTATTTTAAAATGTATTATTGAAAAGACTTGAAGTCGTCAGGTTAGGCATCAACTCGGTTCCCATATATTCTCCTTTTTGTAATGAACTGAAGAAAAAAAAAGGGAACCCTGATTAATAATGACTTTTTCATAATCCAGGAAGTAAAATTATAAAGGACAAAAACAAACAAGTCTCCTTTTATAATATTTCTTTTCCCTTATGTCTTGTATTTGTCAGTTGGCGGCGATCTTAAAATGTCAACCCTGATATCATGATTTTGAATAATTAACAACTAATAATTGAAAAGTGGATATTTGTAGAAATATCAAATTCTCTTTTAAACAAAAATAATATTTGTAGTTTTATAGCCTTATAATTTCTAATTAAAACGGTCAAATCATGCAACCCTAACTCCAATTTATTTGCAATATATATTAAAATGTAACGTAAAATATAATTTTTTAGAATGTAATTAAACATTTTTAAATGATGATAATTTAGTAATGTTAAATTACCTTGTAAAAATGATTATAAATTATAATTAATTATTCAATAGAACATTTTGTAAAATTATTAAAAAAAAAATCCCTTTAATCAAACTTCTAAATCAGTTTGGGGAAAAAAGATGACTATGGGTTTCTGTTTAATGATGTCACATCACCAAACCAATTAGGTATCATTACAGTAAAATGACTGAACCACACTTCTCACTGGAAATTTATGGCAAATGCAGCATGAACTCTGAGCTATTCTGTGCTGATGTGAGCTCCGTGACCTCACTGATTCAACTGTGCTGCAGATGACCTGAGATTCACACTTCAGCCCCACACTGGTGGCAGACCCTAAATGGGCTTAACTGTGCTGTAGTAAACGCCTGTCCATTCTTTAATGGGGTCACCCACCCCACCGGAATAACCGTCCTGAAAAGCTGTAAGGCGACTGGGTATTACATTCACAGAGACTAGTTTTGTAAAAGGATTTAAAATGGCTTACGAGCATGTGATCGGGTGTGAGCATGTTTGAGCGGATGGGATATGAGAGAAATCGATCCTGACTTTTTGTGACTTTGCGTCAATAAACCTGTAAATATGCAAACTATTTATAAAGAGCAGCTAGGGCTCATAAAACACTTTTACCGTCAAAATGGTGACATTATCAAAATTGTATTGCCGGATTTAAAATCAATGTTGCTCACAGAAAGGTCATTCTTGTTGTTTATGTTACTTTAGCTGATTTGTATTTCACATTTCTGCCACCTACGCTAGTTGCTTTTGAAGTCAATTACAATAATGCTCAATGAGATATGATGCTAACTGTGTTTTTGCAAAGCTGATTAGCCAACAAGCATCTAAAAACCACTCAAAGGTTTCTTCAATGACCATCGAACAGCTGAGGGGAAAGGTGGAATAATATCTTCTGGAATATGTAGATATTATCTAGCTGCTACATTTCTCCATGCTCAAGGTCAAGGCAGCCAACAAATGTAGCATGTTCTTAAAAGAAAGTAATGTGATTGGATCTTTTTTGTGTGTACAGCGCATTGGAAGGAAGGTTGCGTTTGCTCTAAGGAGGGGGAGATTGGATTGGCTGACCCTTCTCTTCTCTTGAGGGATGTAGACAGCAGCCTAAAACAACATCCTCTCAGAGAGGAACTGAACAAACATGCACAGCTTCCTCATATACCACTGTCACATTCCAGCTGGAATGAAAATCAAATCATCCAGCTCTAAACACTTGCAGAAGGTGTGAATTGGATGTATAAAATATTTTCACATACTAAATAAAATCTACACTAAACATTGATTAGCGGTGCTTGCTAAGTGTTACATTGAAAAAGGGACCAGAGCCATTTCTAGGGGCATTAAAACAAATCGATCTGGTTCTTTAAAAAAATGTTTAGATTAGGTGGATTTCTACCTTTTGCAATGCTATACAGAAGAATAAAAGAGCAGCAAACACACGCAGCTCTGGGCCGGATTGACTTTGTCATTCAAAGGCTGCTGATATATCTCTGCTGTGTGGATTTTGATGCTATCTCGTTTAGAGGTCAGGCACAACAGTGAATGGATTTTAAAAGAGCGGAAAGGAAAAGCTCAAAGCAGGTCAATTGAATTCCACTGACCAATGTCAAATACTCATTCCCCGGGCCAACAACAGACAGGTAGTAGACAGGGCTTTACATTAACAAGATCTCTGTGGCCTTGAACCACACAAGCAAACAACAGAGAGCTGAAAAATATATAGCAGAACTGAATGTGAAAGAATTACATGCAGCTTTTCTGTCCTTGTGTTAATTGAGAGACTACACAGAATATTTGACCGGAACTAACTGTTGTATAATATATAACATTAACACGTACAGTTGTTATATGACGTTGTTGTTATATCACACATATGTTGTATCACGTATTATACAACAGTTAGTTCCTGTCAAATATTACATTTGTCTCTCAATCAACACAAGGACAGAAAACCTGCATTCATAACTGCATTAAAAAAAATCTTTTAAATACCTTTTGATGCATGCCACACTGCAGGATATTTCAACTTTCCAAAACATTTCATGATTTCTAAATAACTTTTTCAATAAATTACATAAATGCACCTGCAGGTAGTGACAAGTGACTGTCTTTATTAGTCACTGAATCTTGAATTGAATTTGTTTAAAACACAGATTTTTTTTACAAGTGATTGTAAAAGCAAGTGATTGTTTTTACATGCAAGTCACTGAATCATTCAATACAACCAATTATTTTAAAAACACTGATTGTTTGTTCAAATAGACAATTTATTCTGATTCACTACTGTGGGTTTACTCAGCGATGCACAAAGTTGACTTTGTTCTGGCTTTGCTTGGGATTCTTGTCATTGGCAGAATAAAAATGGACCATGGCAATGAATGTAGGTTACTCAATATTAAAGGGGTCATATGATGCTTTTTTAAAGATCATTATTTTGTGTATTTGGTGTAACAGAATATGTTGACATGCTTTAATGTTAAAAAAACACATTTTGTAGGTCCTCTATGCCCCGCCTCTCTCAAACGCTTCGTTTTCTACAAAGTCCCTCCTTCCGACAAACGCAGTCTGCTCTGATTGGCCAGCTGACCCAGTGCATTGTGATTGACCGAACACTGCAAGCACTCGTCGGAAATGTAACGCCCCTTACCATAATCGTGAGCTTCATCTTTCAAAATAAATGTAAAGACAGTAAATAATGTCATTAGTTTTACCATCAGTTCAAGCCCGAAAGGGGAACAGAGTCGCGTGACAGACACAGTGATGAAGCTGGTATGTGTTTGCAGTACACAAGCCACGGTTAAGACAGCTGACTCTGTGATGTGACCCTGTCTCTCTCTCTCTCTTTCACACACACATATACACACACGCGCACACATACACACACACACACGATGCGCAAAACTCCGCATTTGAACAGTCAATAGCAAATACTTAAACTAATAACAAAACAGTAGCTGATTCAGAAGTGCCAGATTGTCATAGCAAAGTCAGAATGACCTCCTCTCCTAGGTTCACGAAACGGTTGTCCATAAAATACATTGCTGTTCTGCTGTAAGTGATCTTAAAAGATTCCTAAATGCATCTACTTTCGGAAGGCCAAATAAAGTGCTTTTGCTTTCACCTAGAAACACACAGCGTCTCCCTGACATGGCTGCTTCAACACTACCTGCGGCCGGTTACTGAAACCATGCCTTCTTTCTTTGTGTGCACATTTGGGCGCATTATGCAAATATTTCCACATAGTGAGGTAGATATGTGGGGGCATGTTAGAACGAGACGTTTTAGGGGGGCGTGGCAGAGTCTTAACTTTGATGAAGAATATCTCTTTGGTTTTGAGTCTTTGCAATCAGCTTGTAACACTCCAAAGACAAAGGAAAACTTGAAATCGCATCATATGACCCCTTTAACTTATCATTTATTGAACTGTGGTATGAAAGCAATATCATACTTGCAATCATGCTAACTCTACAAGTCTCACTGAAAATGAATGACTTCAGTAAATGCTCATCAAAGAATGCTCTTAACTTGCTGTATATTTGCCTTAAATTTGAACATTAAACGCATAAAAATACACACTTCACCTTTTAAAAGCAATGTGTAAGAAGACTGGAACACATTTAACACAATACTTACACCAAAGATATTTCAATTTAAATGACCACCCCATATCTGTGAGAACAAGCCACCGGGGGCAGTTTTAGTGCTGAGGTTCATGCTACACTCAGCAAATGGCCCGAGCCACTAAGTCAGCACAGAGTTAATGGTGCGTTCGCCACTGTCCTCCATCAGCCCGTAATATTATAGTATCCCCTATCAGAGAGAAAGACTAGCCTTCTCCGGGGAGAAAGACTGTAACCATGATGCACTGAGCTGAGGGAAAGAGGTGCCACAAACATACTGAGGCAGCTAAAGACGGCAATGCTTTGGATGAGATCCCCCTCATGAAGCTTTTTCCAGTGCTGACAACAGCGCCTGCAGGCACAGCATAAGGAAAAGAGGATATACTAGCAAGAAAGATAAATTGAAGAGGACAGGGAATTAGTTCAGGCCGGTATTTCTGTAAGCCCACAGTGTGGTTTCATTAGTCAGTTATGAGTTTAGAAAGAATAAAACATTTTGTTTGGGAACTCTGGTTTATGACTCTTCTTGTGTGAAGAAAATAAACCAGTAATGCAACTCTGGCAGTGTTTCACTGAAACTCTGTGAAATCACACTGTAAATGAACGTTTTGATGCATTTCCAAAATTTTGACAGGATACACTGAAGGTATTGTCCCATTTTTAAATAGCCAATAAGCTTTATATTTACATCACAGCCATGACCCATTTTATTACACACTAGCTTGCAGATGACGTTAGTGGGAGGGACATTCTCATTCTAGAGAGCATCTGATTGGACAAAAACCTGTACAGTGCAGGATGAGTCATCAAAATTTACCCTCCATTTTCTAAGAAGAGTCTAATCACACCATCTCTTTTAATTAATGTCTGATTGAGTCAAACAAAGTTATAAAATAAACCAAGAAGGGTCAGTTGTATAAAGAATGAGGACAGTGCATTAAAGGGGTCATATGATGCGATTTCAATTTTTCCTTTCTCTTTGGAGTGTTACAAGCTCTTGGTGCATAAAGAAGATCTGTAAAGTTGCAAAGACTAAAGTCTCAAATCCAAAGAGATATTCTTTATAAAAGTTAAGAGTCAGCCACACCTACCTAAAACGGCTCGTTCTAACATGCCCCCACATATCTACCTCTCTATGTCGGAAGATTTGCATAATGCCGCCCAAATGTTCACGCAAAGAAAGAAGGCGTAACTTTTATTCTCGCTGTAGTGTTGTTGACGCTGCAGCCATGTCGTGAAGACGCTGTGTGCTTCGTTGTGAAAGCGAAACTACTTTGTTTGGTCTTCCAAAAGAGGACGATATCCGCTTCATCATGCCTAGAGCTGATCCGTGCTGGTCGCTGAGGAAATACTTCAACTTCGTGCTGTCGATTGCCGGATCGGCTTTCACGACTCCGCCGCCTCAGCTCACGCTAGCCCGGCCTCAGCGCACGCTAAGCCGGGGCTTCGGCTCACTCTATCCCGGCCTCAGCGCACGCTAAACCAGGGCTTCGGCTCACGCTAGCCCGTCCACAGTGCACGCTAAACCGGGGCTTCGGCTCACGCTAGCCCGGCCTCAGCGCATGCTAAACCGGGGCTTCGGCTCACGCTAGCCCGTCCACAGTGCACGCTAAACCTGGCCTCCGGCTCACGCTAGCCCGTCCACAGTGCACGCTAAACCGGGGCTTCGGCTCACGCTAGCCCGGCCTCAGCGCATGCTAAACCGGGGCTTCGGCTCACGCTAGCCCGTCCACAGTGCACGCTAAACCAGGGCTTCGGCTCACGCTAGCCCGTCCACAGTGCACGCTAAACCGGGGCTTCGGCTCACGCTAGCCCGGCCTCAGCGCATGCTAAGCCGGGGCTTCCCCTCACGCTAGGCCGCTGTGTTGTTCGTTGTGAAAGCGAAACTACTTTGTTTGATCTTCCAAAAGAGGACACGACTACAAATCAGTTAAGTTGTATTTACCACACTGTTCCAGAATAGTTTAACCCAAATATCCAGATGTGTGCAGCACATTTTATGAAGGACTGTTTACTGATCCTGGGAGAGTAACGTTAGACTACAAGCCGGCTGTTCTGACTCACGTAAGTACGTTTTCATTTAAAGGATTTGCCATTGATGATTCAAACGCGAGTTTTGGGCAGTGTAGAGTAGCACTTGCTGTTTGTCATTTCTCCGATCACAAATGCAGACAGAGTTTTATGTTTACGCAGCGCAACGCAACGCGTAAAAAGACAGTATAAGTCATTATAATCAGTAATTATGTCCCCACTGGATGCAACAAATGCCTCATTTATAATGAGTTTTAATGTTGTCTCGTCGCACCGGCCGGTGTAGTGCCGAAATTTGCACCCTGCCAGAATATGCACCCCCTAGTATTGGTAGGTTTAGGAGTAGGTGTGGGGGAGGGGTTAGGATTATGGGTGGGGTTGGGATTAAGCAATCAGGTAGCGACTTCAAGAGCTCCTCAGGTTCCTTTTTACAGTGCAGAAATGTCTGAGAGAGAGCAGTTTAAACGGTCTGAATCTCTATTATACTGTTTGGAAAATGACTGACCCCTCTGTGCAACAAATTCATTTAGAGCAGAGCTCTCTGGACAAATCTCTCTGCACCAAGCCTTCAGCTGTTTACGGTGAAAGGAAAGACATTTTCACACCTGCTGAAGTGCGGCTATATGTTGACCAGGGGTAGAGGGACATTACCTCTGGGTGGATTAGCGAATGGCAGCGCAGATGAAAGAGAAATATCAGGCAATTGTCAGGGGATAGAGGAGGTTCAGCATAACGTCTGGCATTACACTGGTGCAAACACCTCAACCCATGCAACTATGTGCCGAGTACAGCCAACATTCTCACCCACATAAAGTCAAAAAATCAGACTTCTAGATATTATGAAATGAACCAAACATTCATTCTGGCATTATCAAAAAGCTTATGATTCATTAATTTCACTGGGAATCATGTTGAGTTCCTGTTTTCTTCAGTCAGGGGACTAGCATATATCAAGACAGCACATCTCAGAATTCATTAGCCTCAATGTCACTCAGGAAATAAATGAACACTAAGAACATCATATTTACACAAATAAATATCTAAAACGCAGTGCGGCTTACACTTTCTGCCAGTGCTGTAATTAGAATTGTACATGGATGCATGAAAACAGATTTAATTTTGCCGTAATCACATTAGCTGTCAGTAATAATCCTGCGGATACTGATATAATCAGATGAATAGTTATTCTTGTGTAGCATCTCGCCCCTCTGAGTCTCCCTTGAGGAAACGCTTCGGTAGATACTGTAATACTTCATTATTACGACCCTACTCAGTGGTACAGAAGAGGCTGAGTGTTGTAGGTGGTGATCATTTGTGTTTTTCAGTGATGAGAATAGGCCTGGGCGATAAAACGGTATTGATATTTATCGACGGTACACCCTCTTCGATAACGATAGAAAAAATGTTCGATATAGCGCACGATATAGGCTATGAGTGACGCAGACCGCACACACAAACACGAACACATGCTGAATTGAGTGCTGTGCCTGCCTGTGAGGAGGAGATTGTGAATAAAAAAAATTGATTAGTCGAATTTATAATAAACATTTGCATTTGAATGCAAAAATAGTACAATCAAATGTTAGGTGTGCGTCTGGGAGCATCATTAGTGGAGCGCGAGATGCGGTGATGATGATGTAAGAGGCGTTGTTGTATTTTAATGTTTTATAACTCTAGCCCACAAGACGTGCAGTTGCTGCATTATTCATTCAAAATATTAGAGAAATATAGTAGCTCAATGCTTAGAAGATCTTGATTAGGTTAAAACCGAAACCAAGCCATTCACACAGAACGCATATTCAACGCATTTTTTAGATGGACAAATATGACTGGTGCTCTCACGTCTCACACAAGTTTGATTATATGACTTATTTTAGATGTAATGCACGTTTTTCTTTTTATAGACAGTTATTTCCTTTGCGTTGGCAATTTAATGTGCTGCATTATTTTGCTCATTGCGTCCTCCTGGGGCTTTGGGAGACAAGCCAAAAGTTTCCTTCAGACCTATTTAATCTGCATATAAAACATTAGAAATGAGATATTTGTTTAATTTTTATTTTGTGTTTGACTGTTAAAACAAAAAATATTAGTTTTTTGTCTCAATAAATTGGGTTAATTTAAAAATACAGTGGTTAAATGTAAAAGTTTTTTTTCTATTGCTCTTTGTTTTAAAAAAGGTTATAAAAAATGACAATTTTTTGTCAACTATGTCAACTAGTTCAGCCCTAGATGAGAATTTTCACAGCACCCAGAGAAGTGCTAAAGCCTGGGTATGGAAATGGAAAGAAAAGCAAAGCAGCGAGAAACACAGAAGCTCTGTCCTGCTGTCCCAAATCCTAGCAAGCTGCCTAAAAAGATATCCTTAACGGACAATGCAACCTCAAAATTGACTGCAACAAGCTTCTGAGATTAATCATCCAAGAAGCCAAAAGTATTTTTAAATATATTAAATTATATATTTAAAAGTCTTTTTTAAATAAATTAAATAATATAATGATACATTGCAATGATATTTATAAATAAAATTTTCAAATCAAATATTTACATCACCATTCAAAATGCTGGGGTCAATAAGATTTTTTTTTCTTTTACATTGTTACATCAAAGCAAAAACTAATGAATCCCACACACTAGCAGTCCTTGCAAAAGTATCAAAAATAAATTATTTCACAATGTTTCGGTCCCATGACCATTATTTTTCAAAATTTTGCTTTGCCATTACAGAAATGAATTACTTTATAAAATTATTATATAAATTGTAATAATTACATTTTAACATTAAATTATAATAATATTTCACAATATTACAGTTTTTATTGTATTTTTGATCAAATAAGACTTGGTGAGTATAAGAGATAACTGTACAGTATATTAACTATATATATTAAGAAATACAAATAATTGCAAATAAACCACAAGTAACATTGAATTAAATGAGAGATAGATAGATAGACAGATAGATAAGAGAGCAAGACATGCATCACACTAGAACAGTTTTGGAATAGGGAGACTTAATTTATTACACCCACAACGTTCTATATAGGGATGCACCGATACGCCCGATACTGAGCTCCTGTACTCGTACTCGTTAAAATGCCCCGATACCAAACAGCATGTGATAAGCGCCATATTCAGACAAACACCGACAACAGAACAACAGACAGCAGAATGGAGTTAAGGATGTCTACTACAAAGTATATGTATGCAATGAATATAATGTTAAACATTCAGTATTAATGCCTGTATAGCTGATGTGCGCGAGCTGATAAACAAAGCACGCTGAGTGGATTGAGCGCGCGTCAGCGCAGATGCGCGAGCTTGTCGAGTGAATATATCTTTCTCACAGACATCACTAGAAAGTTTGTAGTTCGTTCGGATATGTCAAAAACAAGTAAGTAAAACAATGCACAAGTTACTTAATAGTAGGGAGAGAGAGAGAGAGAGAGAGAGAGAGTGCACTTCTGTTGTGTGATCTTTGACGTTGACTCACTTAGCACACGTATCATTTGGATTAAAACTAATTCGTAAAAATAAGACCATTTATAGGGGCATTCACTATAAACATAATTTATTTTCAACCTTACATCCCTTATTTTCACGACTTTCTGGCAAAAGTGAATCTAGCAGCCTGTGTGAAATGCGCTGGGCTGTACTATTCTGCACCAGTACAAATACCTGCACGCGTTGCGCGTGTTTTGCTTGCTTGAGCGTTTCTGCATTATATGAGTGGCTTTGGAATATAAATCGCAGCATGTTTCAGATGAAAAAACGCAACTTCTATTTCTGAAAATATCACAGTTAGGAGATTTATGACGAGTGGTTCCCTGCATTATTACAGCAAAGCGCGTGATTACAGTACTAAGCCGCTGCAATGGAGCAGCTCTAATGACATACCTTTCTATCAAAGTTACATAACATTATCAAGCTGAATTTGTTCTGACACAGTTTAACTCGGAGTTCTTGTTATATTTTATTATCATTTTCTAAACTATAGCGAATAAACTGTGATAATGTGAGAAATGTTAAAGGTGTCTGAATAAATTTTGGTTTGACTATCTATTTGATAAATTAAGTTAACCAACTAAAAATACATACTCTTTTGGTTTCTGTACCCAATATTTAAAAATTTACAAATGCAATAAAAATATTGGTATCGGTACTCGGTATCGGCAAGTACCAAAAATATAAGTATCGGTATCGGGCGAATACTGGAAAAAGTGGTATCGGTGCATCCACAGAGAAAACTGTTTGCTTGAAGTCTTAACAAGAACAGCAAAAATAACACACACACATAACCTCTTTCACCACTAACAGACTGGTTCACGTGTTTGTCTTTTCCATCTTTTCAGGTAATTCATCCTTCCATTTCAATATTTTCATCTGTATCTGTGCACTTCCAATCCTCCCACATTAGGATCTACTGGGTGTCACCAGCTTCCCACGCTTCTCTTATCTGATCTCTCAGTCATCTCAAGGCAATGATCGACATTACACGCCTCAGTGCTTGCCTGCAATTTCCATTCAATCTTAATTGATTGAATAGGCTCTGGTGTGTGGCCAAACTAGCTACATGAGAATGAGCTCACAGTCGAGTACCTGTCATAGTAAACACGGTTACATATCAGTGCTAGCAGCTATGCACACAGCAAACGTGACCTTCCTCTGACCCTGAGTGAGCTGCAAATGCAACTTCACATTTATGTTTGATTTTCATGAGCAATTCAGTTATAAATATTGAATAGGTCAAATTTGAGTTGCTGTTCCAGTGTACACAGCTGTTTAAAAGTTTGGGGTCGGTAACAAAGTAAGAAGTTTAATATTGTGAAATAATATTACAATTTAAAATAAATTTTCTATTTACATATATTTTAAAATGTAATTTATTCCTGTGATGGCAAAGTAGAATTTTCAGCAGACATTACTCCAGTCTTCAGTGTCACGTGATCCTTTAGAAAACATTCTAATATGCTGATTTGCTGCACAAGAAACATTTTTTATTATTATCGACATTGAAAACAGTTGTGCTGCTTAATATTTTTGTGGAAACCATGATGATTTTTCAGAATTTTTCGATGAATAGAAAGTTCAAAATAACTATTTTTCTCGATGCTATCAAATTTCATACATCGTTTGCTCAAATAATTTACACAAAGTTCCCTGATCCAAAGTGTTTGCTTTTACTACAGATCATAAAGTTCTCAAAACACAGCGCCATATACCCAAAGTGATAGTGATACACACAGCACAGGAGATTCAATTTACCAAATTTCCCACACAACTATCATGACTTCGTTATGCATTAAATGTCATATGTGAATATATTTAGAGCAAACAAATAATGAAGACCCTGGTGAAAAGAGTAAGAAGCAGAAGACGACAAAGAAGAGGTGTGGATTGGGTAGTGGAAGAGGAGAGAGAATAGGAATCTATTTCTGCATCCAGCTCTGGAGTTCATCTCTTCCTGGAGATGGGAAATGTTCGACCGCAAGCTTTGACAAAGCAACTCTTCTCCAAGCAATAGAAGGGCTTGCAGAGATATTGAAGATATTTAAGCACATGCCAGGTGCAGATTTAACATTAGCATCTCACATCATTCAAAGCTTCAGAAAATATAATGTGTGAAAGAAATTCTCTGGACGGAAATATGAGGTGTATTTTTTCAGAAATTAAGAAAATGCATAAAAAAAGGATCTTTAGTAATAAACAAGCTTTTTCAATAGTTAAATCTTTCACTGTGGTCTTTTAATATGTTAAATGAAGAGAATGCAGTATGAAGTTAAATTAGAAATATTTTGCTAAATTAAGAGTCTGTTTGAAGATCATTGATTGGTTTGGAGTAATATGTAAAATTCTCATAATGGTTAAAATTCCAGTACAGAAATCTATATACTCTAGAGTTTCATACTGTAATCTCTTTTTTATTGCTTTAGCATGTTTTAGTATTTCTCCTAATTAGTTTCTGATGGGTCTGCTGGAATCAAGTGGGTGTCTGTGTGGTACATTGAGAGGCAGAAGTTGGGACATAGAATGAGATAAAGAGAGAGTATCAGAGATCTCAAGGGTAATATCACCCACAGCGTGACACAAATCTAACTGTGATAATTAAAATCCAATTATATTAAAGCATAAAACATAAACACTCCAGCATTTAATACACATAAAAGGAGCTGAGAGGCACCAATAAAAATTATCTTTATTCTTACAACAAAAAACAAAAAATCCCTTAAAGACATGTTCACACATTTGCAGTGACACAGTGACTGGAAGTCATTAATTTTTAATTGCCATGTACACACTGCGTTAAATACGGTTGTCACTCTTCTGTTTGAGAGCTTAATCTTGTTCTGTCCACACGGAGTTCAGCTGTTCACAAGAGTGACAATCACATCCTGTGACCCTTCACTTGGTGCAGTACAGGACCGAACTGAATACTTTGGGAAACTGACAGCTTGTGAGATATCTGCTTTTCATGTCCAGGTGCAGTGCAAGCAAATCAACTGAGGGACGTGACTTGAATTAATTGACGCATATTTTGACACAAGATTTTCACAGTAGCCCTGTGCTCTAGGGGTGACCTAAAATGTGACTCAGCGAGAGCATTAAGGTGTGCACACCAAAAGTTTTCACAATTTTTCTAATTCTATGAGAAAACCAAATTTCATGCCACAGCTATAACGGTAATGACAGAAAAAAAACAATATTGTTGGAGTCACTTTCAGAACATGTTTCTTCCAGCTGATGAACAACAAAAACACTAACAGCCAATCAGAACTGAGACTCAAGCTTGAGCATTTAAAGTGGCAGATGACATAACTGCAGTGTGCGCTTATAATTAGGGATGCGCCGATCCGATATTCATATCGGGTATCGGCTCCGATAGTGCCATTTTTCTCGGATCGGGTATCGGTCAGAGAGAGCCGATCCAAATCCGAGATTTTTTTTTCTTCGATTGTGCGAATTATTCTGTGTTACTTCTGAAGCCATAAGATAGCTTAATGTGAGCTACATATGAATATTTAAGTCCTTACATTAAAGTTCACACAAACTCTTTTCTCCGCTGTGACTGTCAGTCATTCGTTCAGCCTTTAAAGTTTAAACCCTGGTCGTGTTCGGTTACAGTCAGCTTTACCGAGCTGTAGTCAGCTCGGTAAAGCTCTCTCCAAGATCATTCTGTGTTCCCATTATACTTGATTTGTAAATACATGTCTATGATTTTGCAAAAAGGACTTTATCTTCTTGCCGGAGTTTAATGTTTTGTTACTTG
>NW_015505366.1:314064-314394 GCF_001515645.1 Sinocyclocheilus grahami
CTGAAATTTAAAACTGTTAAAAGAAAGGCTCAATAACTGTTGCACAGATATAATACACTACGCATCAATTTCTCTTCCCTTTGTGCTTTGCACTTTTTAACACGAAGCGCTTATAATGTGTGCACATTGTAAGCGATTCGTGCTCATAGACTGTCAACCCTCTACATTGCGAGTAAATCACTCGCATATGCGACTAAATCTTCACTCTGGGCGACTAAATGATGTCTAATATTAGCCAATGGCTAATAAATTCTCAGATTTTACTCGCCAGTGTGTGAGTTGGAGGCTGAGTATATGATTAGCACAGATATATTTTCACTCACAGAACAC
>NW_015505366.1:315962-330045 GCF_001515645.1 Sinocyclocheilus grahami
GCATCAATTTCTCTTCCCTTTGTGCTTTGCACTTTTTAACACGAAGCGCTTATAATGTGTGCACATTGTAAGCGATTCGTGCTCATAGACTGTCAACCCTCTACATTGCGAGTAAATCACTCGCATATGCGACTAAATCTTCACTCTGGGCGACTAAATGATGTCTAATATTAGCCAATGGCTAATAAATTCTCAGATTTTACTCGCCAGTGTGAGTTGGATGCTGAGTATATGATTAGCACAGATATATTTTCACTCACAGAACACTCTGACTGAGCGCTCGTTTGAATGGATGCGCAGCGCACCTGTGTTTGTGTATTTGGCGTAATGTGTTTCTAGTGTGAAGGCGCACGACTCGGTGTTGCTTTCTCTCACTATGAGCAAAGAGCGAGAGTCTTACATAACATGCAGAATTGATGTGCTTCTAGAATAACTTTTGCGACTGAATTATCCACTAACCTAGTTTATGATACATTTTTGTCATAGATTATAAATATACATAGGCCTATATTTTTTCATATTTGTTTATTTTATTTTTCTTTATAATGAAGTAGTCTGTATCTAGTAGATTGTGAAAGAATGATTATCAGTTCCACACACAGAGATATATAAATACTACATTTATTTAAATGAGGGAAAAAAACTTCACTGGTATCGGATCGGAATCGGTATCGGCCAATACCGAACCCTAGGTATCGGAGGCAAAAAAGGCAGATCGGAGCATCCCTACTTCTAATAAACAGAATGCTCCGTTGGTGTGGACCCTAATATAGTTATTATTCTTGGTATGAACAAGTCTTTTTAACACACACAAAAACTAAAATTCATTTACTGACAGAATGATGTTGTTCCAAAACTCTATAACTTTTTTCTGTGGTTTATAAAAGATCTATAGTTTTTCCTTTTTTTTTTTTTTTTTCCATACAATAGAAGTCAATGGTCACCAAAACGGTTTAGTTACCAACACTTTTCAAAATATTTTCTTTGTTGTTCCACAGAAGGTGGACAGAGTTTTTAAATGAAAGAAGGTACATTTGAGTACCTGAATAATTTTAATAATAATTTTAAATAATATCTCTTTAAGATTAACAAGTTTGTTATTTAAGTTTTGTTTGAGCTGCTTAGCAGAACATTAATTCATGATAGCTAGATATTTGTGCATAGGACAGTATATATTGCTTGTTAAGGTATTTCTGTCAAATAATCAGTACATATTATTACTGAATCAACATAAATCCATACACAGTGAGAACGTCCCTTCACAGCTTCTATAATCATGCTGTCAGTTTGACCAAACAAATTCAAATTCAATTTCAAGCAAAACTGTGAATAATATAAGGAATGTTTAAAGTCAAAAAAGTACATGTTTGTGTTTATATGGCACTGCACCTAATCAACACACACATGCGCATTTATTATTAATATTATATGCAACCAGCAATTTAACTTCACACATTTGAGGCTTCAATGCTTTTTCCCCTCACGTCATGGAACTCCTCCCTCATAATGAGCTAAACGCCACAGCTCTGCCTCAGCAGGGGTTCCTCTCTCGGTCTAAAAGCAGTTTCAGAAATTAAAACCTTTAAAATTTTCTTCACAGGGCTTCCACAAGAGCACAGGGCACTTTGATTGTGCATTTTTAATGCAGGTTACTGATAACAATTTATACTTAAAAGCTTTCTTCGCAGTGTATCTGGAGATTAAGGTAATAGAGGGGAAAGAGAGAGCAGAGAGCAAAAGGGACACAGCTGAGTTTGAGGGAAAATAGTGCCTTTCTTCTACAAAAATGGGAAAGTGATGTTAGGAGGTATATTATTCATGTCTGGAACTCCCCAAGATGTGTTTTATGTAAATCTTCCAACCTTTAGTACACTACAAAGGGCTTTGAGGGTGCAAAGGGCTTGGAGTCTGGTAAACCCACTAAAAGTGCACTGTTGCCCCATTCAGCAAATGAAAGCACTAAATCAGTATTATGTTTTTAGCATTATGTATAATGCTCTGTAAATAAGCTATTACATTTTACCAGCCCACAAGGTACTAAGAATTCTGAACAACTTTGAATCTACATAACACCACCAACGCATTTCCCCCAAATGTTCTTCAACTAGCTTAACAGAGGCTTCTGAAAAACTCTGAGCAATGCTGCTGATTTCCAACTTCCCAGCATGCAACTGCAACATGAATAAATGCTGTTAAGTGTTTTGCTGCTTGCTGGCTTTATTTAAAAACCTTTTTACACAATAATGTTTGTTGACTGTCACCATTACACGCTGTTATTCTGGGGTAAATTGTTTATTAAATTATTAATAAAAAAATGCCTGAACTTTTGTCAACAATTCCTTAAAAAAAAATTAAAAAAATCAGAGGTAAACTGGAATCACTGTGACATACAAAAAATTACAGCAACACTAAAAAAACAATACAAATGTAATTAAAATGTAAATGTAAAAATGTCTTTTCTGGTTTTAGAACCATCATTTTATTTAAGATAACTCAAATCTAATGTGTAATTTATGCAAAAATGCAAAAAATATTAAGCAGAACAGTTTTCAACTGTAATTATAATAATGTTAAGAAGTCGCTTTTCAGCGGGCTTCTAGGACGCACCATGATGTAGAAAAACAGAGATGGCCCAACTCAAAAATGCACTCTGGTGCAAAGTTATGTTTATTTACAGTGAGGCTTTGTTAATTGTCTTGCCTACCGAGAGACATATTACATTGGAGCGAGAGCTCCTTTTATAATGGTCACGTGACCTCACCAGATCCTCTTCCAGGTGACTGGCGAGACTGGAAGAGCGCGGCTGATACATAAAAAACTGTCTCCAGCAATGCTCAGGTTCATCCCCACCTCCTCTGACCCGGGACTAAATCAAACAACATAACACTACTATCAGCATAACATGGGTAAAGCATATATTTAAAAACATCTTGCATTACAATTCAACATAACCCAGGTGCGATGTATGTAAGCAAGTAGGGTAATGTATGTATATAATTGCAAATAATGCATTATATATATGGCAAGGGAAGAAGGTGTGATGCTGAAATTAATGTCCATGTGCCATATGATAACGTGTGCACCAGCCACTACGGCAGTAACGGAGGGGATAAAGGGAAGAATGAGCAGCATGGATGCATATGGAAACCAGTGCCATTCAGCCAGGGCTGGAACTCCTGCCTTTCCAAACAAGAAATGGTAGTATATTTACAATAAATCAAATACAGAATTTTAAAGATGGTTGATGCAAAACAGCCAAGGTTTAAGCTAAACATGTTTCATAATAAAAAAAGTATTATTATTGTCCCTGTTCTCTGTCCCTGTGATGAGCTTCTGGTTCACGTGGAGGTGATTGATTTGAAAAAGATTTGAAATGTGATTTTTGCAAAACATGATTCTTCAGAAGTTATGGGCTGTACAGCATTACGAGTAATATGTATTCATAGACCGTGCCTTAACATCTTCAATTATAAATCAAAAGGAGCAGTCCTGCAGGTTATTCTATAATAAAAAATAGAAGTCTCAGGACCAGACATCAAGCAGGAAATCAATTATAATCAGCAGCACAGTGAAATATTACAGCGATGTTAATGCTCTTATTTTCCAGTTCAGCGCAGGACTGTACGGCACGCAAATCACAGCTATAAATCCACAGAGATAAACAAACTCTGTCACGCTGCTAATCATAGTGCTAATAGTCAGAAAATGGAAAACCATAAAAGATAGAGTTGAAAGACGTGTCCTGTATTTCATTATTACATGATTAAGTATAAGAGAAAGCGTAAACCCATAGTGACACAAGGACAAGAGATTTCACTCTGCTGTGTTTGGAGATATGAAAAGCACGCGTGTCTAGGCTGGATAATAGGCAGGATAATTACATATTATGAACACAACAGGGCAATTCAATTGTGATATATGCATTTTGTAGACATTACTGGATAATGGCCAACAGAGAAACACAATAATCTCTTTAGTCCAGCCAGCATGATCTCATCAGTATATTTTGGCTTTAAAATACAAAGTAAGTAACACACATACAATTTTTACATTTGAATTGACAATACAACACCAACCTATAGACAGCTTCTAATGTCTAACTAATTTAGAGATGCTTGATCGGTCGGCGCCGGACCGCAAATTTAACCACCCGTAACTCCCGAACCCCGGGGGCTATCGACGCGGGGGTGGTCTCATTAGAAAGCAGGCCTCTAGACGTACGATTCTCGTTTGAGAGGGTTTCTCGAGCTGAAGGGATCCCCCGAATTTGGTGCGGATTCGCCGCGCCGTTATGGAGATATGGCCATTCAAAGTTTTAATGGTTTTCCATAGACTTAAGCTTTAAAGCGTTTCATCCAGGTCGCCAGTAGCAAACAATGGAGCGCGCTCTGCTGGACAAACTAAGTAATTACACCATTTCAAGCATTTTATCTGCGTTGATCTGTAAAAAAAATGTCAAATCGGCGGCATATCTGCAGCATATTCGCCGATACCGATATATCGGCGACAGGCTCATATCGGCTGATAATATCGGCAAAACGATATATATTGGTCGGGCTCTAATATAGACACTGTAATATTAATAATAATCAACAGGTGACTTAGCCTACAGTACAGAAAATATTTAGCCATACTAAACAAATCAGCAAATTTTTAGCTGCTCTGCCGTGGATTTAAAATGCTGAGTTTGCTTTTATCCATGAGCCCTTCAGCAGTATTTAGGAGTTTCTTATATTGATAAAGATCCTGAAGGGCTTTAAAAGGCCAAATGCATAATACATAATATTTCCATAATAGAGATAGTTGGAGAATCAATGGTTTTATAGGTTGCATGTCAAAGAGCAAAGTTAAATCAATATTGGTTTATAATCTAATAGTAAATTGAAATACCTTTATTTGGCAGCCGGATTATTGTGTGTGTGCAGGCGTGTTAGTGTGTGAGAGAGAGGAAAGGAGAGAGAGAAAGTGTGTGTGTAAGCAGAATTTCTATTTTATTTATAATCATAAAACACACTCATTCTCACCCGCTGTGACAATTTATCAATGCAAGAACATTAAACACACACACACACACACACACACACACACACACAATGCACTGAAGACTAACTGTACATTATCCAGACAGGACCTATTTTTAGTGAATTCCTCTTTATTTTTCATTCCTCCCAGGACTTACCTGCAGCACACTGCTCCTCATCTGCTCCATTTTCACAGTCCTGTTCACCATCGCAGCGCCATGACAACGACACGCATTTGCTCGTCGAGCCGCCACAGTCAAACTTCTCTGGTGGACACGTCTGTCGACCTATGAGTGAAAGCAACACAGAGAGCTGTTCAAGAATAAAATATCAACTAATGCCAAAAGGCATATTCCTGGATGCTGATCAGTCAATAATATACAACACAAGGACAAATTTTCATACAAAACAAATTTTCTAAGATAGTGTCAATATCATCTCTAAATACAATACTATTAATAGATTGTAGATTTTTTTAATGTTTTTGGAAATCTAATGTTCACTACTAATCAAAAATACAGTAAAAACTATAATATTGTGAAATATTGTTATAATTTTAAATGTGACGTGCTAAATTTTCCGCAGTCTTTACTCCAGTCTTCAGAGTCACATGACCATTTAAGAATCACACTAGATTTGGTGCTCAAGAAAAATGTCTTATTATCAATAATGTTGAAAACTTGCTGATTAATATTTTTGTAGTAACTGTGAAACATTTTTTAGGTGAATTTGGTGAATAGAAAGTTATTAGAAAACTACAATAACTAATTATATAAAACTATAATAAAATTCTATAGTTTGAAACCATTGAGCATTTATTTAAAATAGGATTTTTTGTGTAACACTTTAAATGTCTTTATTGTCACTTTTAATAAATGTAACATCCTTGCTGAATAAAAAGTAATTTCTTTCTTTCAAAAAAATTTAAATAATAAAAAATAAATCTGACTCAATAAATTATAACATTTTTGTCATTTGTAATTATTTTCAATGTAAAACTTTTACACAAATACTAAACAATAAAACAAGACAATAAGACAATAAAAACACCAATGAGACATTTAAATAAACCATATGAAAAAAAATCTATTTAAATAGATTTACAATAATAACTTTTTCAACATGCTGGGAAATCCCTAATAAGCACGTTTGAACACTGTATTGAACATTGTATTCTCTGAACTCTGACCCAGGAAGTACTCTGACATTTTTTACACTGAAAACCCCAAAAGACAACTAAAACAATTACAATAATACTATCGATTATAATAACACAAGAATTAATTAATCTTTATTATTTTGATTAGGTTTTTTAAATTTTTTAATTGTTGGACCATGCACTGATGTTTAACTTCAGAAAAAAAATGATTAGAAGACAAGCAAATGCTATAATTGTCATGCACAATGAAGGGAACAATGCGTTTTTCATACAGAATAAATATAAATAAAAATATATGCATTTAGTTATATTAAGTCAAACTTTTGCTGCTGCTGCTTCTTTTCATTTCGTTATAAAATGATGCTTTCTACATGAAGTTTCTTTTTTCTTGACAAGCCCCATCACACAAACACACATTCAATATAACATCTCTACTGGCTATATTTTTTGCCAAAATCGAAGCCCATTGAAACATTTTTAAGTTTCATCCCAGATCACACAGCATTCCCAAGACAGCTCCATAAATTATACATCTCTACATGTCTGGGAACCCAACTACAAATCAATAGCAGCTAGACTGATTTCTCTCTCTCCCACTCTTCAGTCTTTTGAGTAATTTTCAGTGTATAAAAGAAGATTTATGAAGACCTTCTCACCTTCTCTGACACCTAGAATCTGTGTCTGCAGCCCATTGTTGTCTGAACCCTATCTATAATCATCAGAATGAATGCCATGTCTCTCGCTGGATTTCACTATTGTACAGCCTTCTCTGAAGAAATGGGAAAAAGACAGCTGTGAATCTCATTTGAGATATCTCTTCATCAGCACACAGCCATTGTGGCTTTGCAAATTGAGGCCCAGTCCTCATCTGTGGAAGCCATATTGGATCGAAGACTGTCAGAGAAAAAAGCCCTATTTAAAGGGATAGTGCACCCAAAAATGAAAATTTGATGCTTATCTGCTTACCCCCAGGGCATCCAAGATGTAGGTGACTTTGTTTCTTCAGTAGAACACATATGATGATGACCGCAAGGCTTGTTGGTGTACGACTAGGGAAATGTATGTGACAGAGCGGGTTTGTTTGAACAGCCTTTTTATGTGCGTGTGCGAGCGGGTGTGTTTCTGGCTTTGTCAGCATGTGTCTGAATAAACTGAATGACCCATTCTCACTGTCTGGCTGACTGCTAGAGATAGCGCAGCCTCATGGGAAACTCAGTCTGTCTTATCTCCTCTCTCTCCTCGCTACCCCTGAAGACTACTGTGCCCACAGGGCTTTTCATTCACTGCCCATAAAGCCCTGGTTTCCTCTAGTTCACACAGCAAAACACTCAAAGAGGTTTGATAAAGGCACCACAACCAATGTAAAATAAACAACACATTGGGAATATCAACATTATTTTAATGTACTTTAATCTGCTCGTTACACTTCCTAAAGACCGTCAATAGGCTAGTTTCATGATCTTTCCTTATGAAAACATTAAGACAGATGTTTTAATAGTATCTCTGATTTAAACTTCAAAAAAGTGTTAGAGTTGCTAAGAGTTTCAATTCAAACAATGAATCAATTCATAACGCAAAAATTCAATGAAATGATTGCATTATCACTCAAACACAAACATGCACGTCACACACATACACTCTACCACTTGGAGTTAGTATGTTATTTTTTAATTAATATTTTCATTTAGCAAAGATGCATTAAATTGATCAAAAGTGACAGAAGTTACAACATTTTCTATTTCTAACTATTCATCAAAGAATAAAATCACAAAAGTATTAAAGTGCACAACATTTGGTTAGGAGTTCTATATGTTTAAAAAAATGATAATAATAACAAATGTTTCTTGAGCACCGAATCAGCATATTAGAATGATTTCTGAAGGATCACATGACACTGAAGACTTCAGGAATAAATTACATTTTAAAATATACAAATATAAAATGGTTATTTTAAATTGTAATATGATTTCAGAGTATTACTCATTACAGAAGTGGTGCTTGATGGCTGTAGCAGTGGAGTGGATGAATTTAGAGATAGAATCGTTGTAATCACCTGCGTCTTCAAAGAGTTTCAGACACTGACAGCATAAATCCTCAGTTTAAGAATATAATATTAAAAAACGAATATATTATTATAATAAAACAAGAAAAAATTGCCACCAGCAAATAATACCCCAAGACCTCTCTGATCGTTCTATAATTCTAAGAGGCATCAGAATAACACCCACACTGCTCTGACAGATGAACGTTCAGTGGATTTAACTGTAAGAAAGTGATGAACTCAACACCTTCTCTCAGGCACTATGAGCCAGAGGTCAGCTCAGACTCAAAAGATGGTGAGTTCAGACTGATGCACTCCCTGACGATTAGAGACACTCTCAAACAACCACGCAAGGCCTGTGGCCCTAAACTCAGAGAATAATAGGACACTGACTGACAGTGGGATAAACTACAATAACAAAGCAGAGATGCACACAGTCAACATCAAGCTTAATTTGAAGAGCAAAGCTGAGGTCTCAGAGCACAAATTCATGTTTATTTCTTTGTGAAGACAAAATAAGAAAGAGCTCTACTCGTACTCCGTGCACGGTTCAACTCATCCTGACTGCAATGCAGTTCCTCCTGGGAAAATGAAATTATGGAAGAACCACAGGGAGCGGGTGAGATTAGATTAACATATTTATCTAATAATGTAAATGATTTTCTTGGTGCGGGTGTAACATTGTTAATCTAAGCTGGGGAAATGAAATTTCTCAGATGCGCATCAGTACGCTCAAAGAAATAATCATTAGCTTTGCACAAACCACATTATATTAGGGAGGCAGTTTCAGTCAATAACGTCCGAGTGATGAGTTTCACAGTCAACTAAATTCAGGCATTCTTGTGAGTGGTGAGCATAATGTGTGTTTAAGTGGGCATTGAAGCGTCTTCCATTACTCCTTTCTCATTTACCTAAATGCATCAGAAGTTTGCATAAGCCTATAATGGCTAAAAGTATCTGGACACCCCACAAATAATGGTTTGACTATTCCAACTATTCCCAACAGTATGTCCATAACTAATAAGGTTATAAAATCAAGTGTGTAGTCTCTCTCTCTCTCTCTCTCTCTCTGTATGTCTAATGTTCTTTCTGTCCTTAAACCTTCAACATCAATGTTTTTGAAAGTATTTTCAAAACATTCAAGGTTTTTCTTGACAACCTGTGGTTTTGTAGGTAAATATAGACAGTAATATATTCAGTAATATACATAAACATTCAAAAGTTTGGGGTCAGCTAGATTCATTTAAAAAAAAAAATCTATTTTATTCTGCAAGGATGCATTAAATTGATGAAAAGTGACAGAAAAGACCTTTATATTTAAAAATAAATAAATAAAATCTATTTTTAAAAAATGCTGTTCTTTTCAACGTTCTATCCATAAAAGAAGCCTAACACTGAAGACTGGAATAAATTTAACTTTAAATACATTCAAATAGAGAATAGTTATTTTAAATTGTAATAATATTTCACAATATTTATGTTTTTACTCTATTAGTGACCAAAAATGCAGCCTTTGTGAGCATAAGAGACTTCCTTAAATAACATTAAAAAAAAAAAAAACCTTACAGACCTCAAACTTTTGAACTATAGTGTGAATTTTAATTTAACTGAATTTTAATTCTAGTATATTTTCAATTCGCATTTTTCTGCATTAATCCAAATTCGGTAATTGAAATGGATTAAAAAGGCATTTAATACACTTCTGAATAGCTCACAACCCTGCTTACCTGAACTCTGGTAAACACTTTTGGAGATGAATTGAACTGCTGACTACAAGGCCAGACCCAGTCATATAGCTAACATCTGTGCCTGAACTTAAAGGGTTAGTTCACCCAAAAATGAAAATTAGGCTGCGTTTTACTCACCCTCGAGGCGTCCTAGGTGTATATGACTTTCTTCTTTCAGACGAATCCAGCCAGAGTTATATAAAAAATTGTCTGTGATCTTTCAAGCTCTATCATTGCAATCAGCGGGTGTTGCATTGCTTCAGTCCAAACGGAGTTAAATAAAAACCAGTCTCCTCTTGGCTTAAATTGAAATCCTCCGACATTCTTCTTTACAAATCCTCATTTTGTACTTCTAATTCTCGACTGTTGTTTTGTTTTGATCTCTCCACTGCGCTTCCGCGTTCGTCACTTCTGAGCGGCGCATGCGCAAAGCTGACCTCCATACGTCATCCGCCCAGAACCGCTTCCGTTTACAACAGTGAGCTCAAGCTAGATTAAAGTGATTATTACGTTTTGAATATGGATATTTTTCTTACAAAAACGCATTGATTCGCTAGAGGAGGCCTTTGTTCACCCCCCGGAGCCGTGTGAGACTCTTTTTTTTATGGATGGGTGCTTTTTATTTAACTTCTTTTGGACTGAAGCAATGCAACACTCGCTGACTGCAATGATAGAGCTTGAAAGATCAAAGACAATTTTTAATATAACTCCGACTGGATTCGTCTGAAAGAAGAAAGTCATATACACCTAGGATGCCTCGGGGGTGAGTAAAACGCAGCCTAATTTTCATTTTTGGGTAAACTAACCCTTTAACTTCTCTGAGCCAGTATAGCATTAAACCTTATTAAGATGTGCGGCTGGTGTTAAAGAGTTTGGGTAAGTTAGCTATAAAAAGTTGTGTTAGTCCTAGGGAAGGTCATTCTTAATCAGAGTATGAGCCTCCAGGACTTTCAATGGATATACCTTTATCACAAATGCTGACGGCTGCACACTCACATGCCGTCCAACAAGAAGAGGCAGCTCTATTGACGTGCTTATCGACAGCTTTCTGGAGAACCCTTTTGATCCACAGATACAGCTCTGTCCAGCACAGTCAAGGCCGCCTCTAGCATGCATCTAAACGTCCCGCCCCTCAACATAGCGGCATGTGCTCCGGTTGTATTGTAAACAATGATGTCATCTATATTGCTTATCAATTTGACCCGATTGAGACGCAGAGGATATTAGTGAAGAGGATCGCGCAGAACCTGTGCAAGCACGGCTTTTAATGGTAGGCCTAAAATTTGTGTTTGTTGTTGTCTCATACTTTTAGATACGCTGTTATTTGTAAATGCGACTGCTTCTGTTAGCTTTTAATATACGGTTTTATTCTGATTAAAGCTTTAATACAGTTCGGCAACCGCACACGCGTCCATGTATAATGCTTCTCATAGCTATAGTATGTGAAAATAAGTGTATTCACTGAGCTGATGATCTGAATGAGAGAGAGAGAGCGAGAGAGAGAGACGCAGAGCGTGTGCAGAGCAGGGCCAGGCCAGGAACAGGATGAGAACGCTGCTTTAGAACATTGTGAATCCATTAGAATCGTTAGAAGACAGAATCGTAATTCATATATGAATAGATTTTTATGCGCACCCCTAGTTTTCTCTTCCTCTTCTCTAAAGCAGCGCAGCATGGCCTTGCCCCCTTTGCTGCGTGTTCCCGGAGGCGGGGTTTATGTAAAATTCTGGGTTCTTGACGTAACGGACCCGGGAAGTAACTCGTTGTAGTCCCTTACCAGTCGTTTTCGTAGGCATTAAACTGCCAGAATTTTAAAAGACGATATCTCCGTTTGCATGAACTTTCAGCTTCGTAACGTTGCAGATATTGCTTATGATCAAACAGCAACATTACACACTAACTAACATTTAAAAAGTGAAATCGCAATCAACCACCCCTTTAAAAATATCTTAATTCATGTTTCAAAGATGAAGTTTTAATAAAGATCCAGACCACGTCAGTAAGAACTAGGGATGTAACGATTCACTCAACTCACGATTCGATTCGATTCACGATTTTGATTTCACGATTCGATTCGATTCACGGTTACTATTTTTTACAAAATTAGATTTAAGACAAATTATAAATGAAATGTGTCCTGTTATTATTGCTTGGACATGAATGGTTTGACTTCAGTTTTGTGAAACTATACATAAAAATATCTGCATGAAACAGAAACAGCAGAGCTGAATGAGATGCAGACTCACTCTCTGCTAGCAGGTGGCGCTTAAAGCGTTTCTTTGGTTTCCGCTGTAAACAAAGCAGCCCTGCACTTGTGAACTTTAATATGCATTATACAGAGGCAAGAGGAAAAGCAAAAATACCATCTAAACTTTTCTAAAGACAGTAAGTTCCCCTCAGACATGCATTCATATAAACTCCTACCCCTAAATGAACCGCGATTTGTTTAGCATCTCAACCGATTTAAATCGTCACATATTTAAATCGATTTTCAACCGGCTCGCGGTTAATCGTTACATCCCTAGTAAGAACTCAGTTTTTTTTGTTCCCTTGATTTTTCCACAGATTTGTTTAAAATCAGCACAATTAGACGCAGGATTTTCAGAAAGATTGAAACTAAAAGACGATGCTGTGCTGACTATATTGGATCCAACAGTAATGTCGCACCACACAAATGTGAGTAACTGTTTTTATTATGTGGTCACTATTGCTGTTATTACAGATCGTTTGATATGTAATGAGTATTTATGCGTTTTTAACCTAAATCACTGCAGTATCCATCTAATGAAGGATGTAGGCTGTCAAACATACACATAGCAGTGGGCGTGTACTTCTGAGTCTACAATACGCCACACCTAATTCAAACAGAGCGTTCAGATGAGGGGTCAAAACAGGACAGAAAATAGCCTATTACTTCTAAATTATGATGTAGAAATATAGATAGCATTATAAGTGGCCCTCAGAGAACAGTACAACATGATAAAAAATGCAGTTCATGACCTCTTTGAGCCTTTCTTTTTAAGAATATGATGTTAATGAAATGAAACCTAAGTGTAAAGATAGTACACTTTTATCACTGTTACTTAACATACTTAAGTACACTTTTTTTAAATGCACTTTGTAATGTCAAATTTTACTTTAAAGAACATTCTAAATCATTATGTATTAGTATTTCTTTGTGCTCTAAAGATGTATTGACTAACATACTAAAGCATATGTAAAGTCGATTATAATTTTAACTGTAATTTGTTATTCAATATTACATTTGTAATATATTTGAAATGTCCTAAAATGCAACTTCATTTAAATACATGACATACAAGTTTCAACAGAAAGTACATTAAAGTGTATTTTAATTTACAATTAAGGATTGTCACAACATTCCGCAGTAAACTCAAACCATAATGTATTTCAAAGACAAGAGATGATGTCCTACTTAAAAAAATAAAAAAAGTTCAGCTAATTTAATTTAATATAAATTTAAACTATAATGCATTTTCCTTTAATTGCAATTAACATTCAGTTAAGTGTCCAAAACATTACATTTAGGTTGCCCTTAAGTATATTCTTTAAAAACATAATATTTCCATAAGTACTTTTTAAAAGTATGTTAAAGTGTACTTCTTTTTCACAAGGGATGCAATGTTGCAATGCATGCTCATCTTCTTATGTCTTTCTACCTGACAATGACGTACAGTTTGTATAGTATGTAAGAGAAATGTAGCACCTCCCCTTAGCTTCACTCAGTCCCTCTTTAAATGTTAAAGAGTCACCAGACAAATTGATTAGCATAGCAATTTCCTGTCAGGTTAGGACATCAGAATTGATCAGGGTCCCCCATACAAAGCTAAATATGACTGGGAGGTTTCACCATGATAAACTCTTAAATTTTTCCCCCTCTCCCAACCACGCAGTGAAGGGACATTAGCGAGGCAGTTAATCAAAATCACATTAGCATATAGTACAGGACAGAATGCTGAAGAGATCCCAGCATTCCTGATAATGGGATCAAGGCATTTGGGTTTTAGATGGATTCCAGTCAGGACTGAGCTGGTCATTAAACCTACATAGCAACACACACACACACACACACACACACACACACACACACACACACACACACACACACACACGC
>NW_015505366.1:332093-336228 GCF_001515645.1 Sinocyclocheilus grahami
CTCTCTCACACACACACACACACTCTCTCACACACACACACTCTCTCACTCACACACACACACACACACACACACACACACACACACACACACACACGCGCATCAGGTTGTTAAAGTGCATTTTTGTAGCATAAATCAGAATTATGTTCCCTTGTTCAGTGGCAAATGTGTCAATAAAATGGAGACAAGTGGACGAAGGGAGTGAGACTGTTTAAACCATCCTGATTACCCACAGATCGGTTATTCAGGCTTTGTGTGTGGCACTGTCAATTGAGAGGTTTCACTCACCTCTGTTTACCTCTGTGTGTGCGGGTGACCATCAATATTAGCATGTTAGCACAAGTGATTTCTTTACATTTGTTTAACACTGTTTAGTTTTTAATGGCGTTAAAGAGATAGTTCACCCAAAAATAAAAAAATCAGTCATCATTTAATTCCAAACCCTTAAAAATTAAGTTAATCCACTCTTTCCTAATGTAAGGATCAGAAGGAAGTCAGTGCAAAGACTATTTTTCACAACTTGGCACTTCACAGCATCTTGTTGCATCTTGCACAGCACTGCACAGCATCTTGACCTCGGAGCCATTTTTATAATTTGGTTTCTGAGTATAGACCTGCGTTTGCCTCTCTCGTTATTTACACTATATGCTCGAATCGGTGGGCGGGGCTAAACAGGCAGTGATGTAGAAGTAGGTGTTGATCTTCTACACCGGACGCGACAGTTGTCGTGTCGCGCCGCGCCACAACAGCTAAAGTCTGTCTACACTGGACGCGACAAAGCGACCTTTGAAAATCATTTGACATTTGTGTCAGCACGTCATAAATAGAACGCAGCAGCAGTTTACTGTTGGGAATTTGTCGCGCCGCATCCAGTGTAGACAGCATAATAGGTTCTATAGTATTTTGTCGCGCAGCGCCACTCACGTCAGGTGTAGACACGGTGTTAGCCACACTATAAAGTGGCATATTCCATAACCTGTCGTTTTGGCAGATTGGCTTCAATATAAGCTGTTTTTAGACTAACTAAAATGTTTTGAGCTCTGAAACGTACAGAATGTTTTCATAGTACAATGACCTCTTATATGTCTTCTTATATGAATTTTGATTTCTCAGTCCATGACCCCTTTAAGATTTGAAGTACAAGTGCACAATAAATACAATTAAGCAGAGTTCATTTTCACAAAGGAATACTGTTACAATTGAGAAAAAATCTGACTGTTCTAATGACTCATAATGCTGCAGGTTTCAATCTAAATATGTGCTTGAATATGTGCTAATAATATAGCTTGAAAACAAATAAAAAACACATCTTGAGCTCCATTCCATAGCAAATTACTGGGCAATCATAATTCATAAACCACACCAGATTACCAGAAGTCGCGCTTATGGACAAAAATAAATATATGTGGTAGGCTGAAACCAAGTTGACAAAAAATCTATAAACAGGACCCCCCCCCCCCCTCAATTGAACAATCAAACTTATAAACTCAATGTTAAAATAGCTTGAAAACAAATGAAAAACAAATAATATGAAAACAAACATGGAAAAGGGTTTCAGCACATCTTGAGCTCCAATCAAATTACTAGGCAATCAAAATTCATAAAACATACCACATTACCAGAAGTCGTGCTTATGGACACAGAGAAATAAATGTGGTGGGTTGAAACAGAGTTGACAAAAAAATCTATAAACAGGATTTTTCCCCCCCTAAGCAGTACAGCAGAATGAGAGAAAATAATTAAAACATGCTGAAAACTGGTGTGGACTCACAGCTAAGCTATAGTAACGTTTTCACCAATTAAGCTAATAACACCAAATCAATACACACTCAAGACTATTTGGGTAAGGGGGTAAGGGGAGGGATGAAGACTTGTCATGTCATGAGCAGTGATCCTTCTTAGACAGAAAAAAACCCCCTTTGATATCAGCTTTAACGGCTTTAAATTGTTAGTGCGTGATTTTAATTAAATAAACAGTTTCATTCAATTACTTTTTTTTTTACCCAAAGTGATAAGGTGAGCAGCTGATTAAAATTATGACATCAATTATGCCTAGAATAATATAAAAGTAATTAATTGATGAGAGGTAGAAAATGGCAACAATTACATTCATTCGGGCAGGGGAAGAAGATTAAAGTGGAAGGCGAATCAATCCACCGTGTGAGTGTTTCATATTCCATAGGAGACGGCTGCTCTGTAAGGCACGAGGAAAGAGAGCTGCCATTTATATCAATAAAACTCCCGTGTCTCCACTTCACTTCACCACTCAACCCATAAGGGAATAAATCTGATACAAATCAGAGTGAGATGGATAGAAATGGACAGAGATCAACAGAGCATTGGGAGAAGATGAAAAAATATGGCAGAATGAAGGGATGAAAATGAAGACAACACCAGACAGAGAGAGGAAGCGCCACAGACTCATGACAGCAGGAAAATCAGCTGGAGGGGAGGTTATATACATTTTGATGGCAATACAGTATGTTACTATCAACAACGTATCAGAAACAATATTAGGCCACACAATCTCACTAAGAGGAGGTAAAAAACGGATGATACTTTAACACTGAAAGACTATTATCACTCAAAGAAAAACGTATCATGGTATTGAAAAAAGCCTATATATTTGCATACACACATTCAGACTCTCTCTCTCTCTCACGCTCTCTCTCTATTTTGCAACATTACTGTTTTTATTGTATTTTTAATAAAAAAAATGCAGACTTGATAAACAAAAACATGAAACTTTCAAAAATAAAAACTTAATCATCCCAATTTTTTTAACACTATTGTATATGAATAAAAAATAAAAAATAAAACCAATAAATACAAATATATTACAATTTTATTAATGTATTGATATTTTTATGCCAAGAATTATTATTTTCAGTTTTTTTTGGTAAAAGGAGGTTGATCACCATTCAGAGCAAGTTTGTGAGAAACTAAATATAAATTTAATATAAATTATATATACAAAATACAATTGATAAAATAAAAATGCAGATAACTGCAAATAAGAAATAAGGGAGTAAAAGGTCACAATATATCATAGTTTTATGAAACTGTGAAAACAGAACTATGTCACGCTCTCTCTCTATTTTGCAACATTACTGTTTTTATTGTATTTTTAATAAAAAAAATGCAGACTTGATAAACAAAAACATGAAACTTTCAAAAATAAAAACTTAATCATCCCAATTTTTTTAACACTATTGTATATGAATAAAAAATAAAACCAATAAATACAAATATATTACAATTTTATTAATGTATTGATATTTTTATGCCAAGAATTATTATTTTCAGTTTTTTTTGGTAAAAGGAGGTTGATCACCATTCAGAGCAAGTTTGTGAGAAACTAAATATAAATTTAATATAAATTATATATACAAAATACAATTGATAAAATAAAAATGCAGATAACTGCAAATAAGAAATAAGGGAGTAAAAGGTCACAATATATCATAGTTTTATGAAACTGTGAAAACAGAACTATGGTATTACCATCTGACACCATCACTGTACCATTGTACAACCTCGGCACTTTATATAAAAGATGCAAACGAAAAACAAAGAAAGATGCTGATGAAAAGGCGGGTGGGCAGGGGTGCATCCAGACAAATGAAGTGCGTCACATGCCACTAATAATGCCTTTGCTGTTAGCAGACGTGCTGATCCAGCACAAATGACAGTTTAAAACACACACAGGCAGAACCACATTTACAGCTTCATTAGCCTGTGGTGAGACATTTAAAGACACACTTCTCCCCAAACACGCACCCTATTGAAAAACGGGGTACTAAACCATGGGATGTGCCTGGGACAGAATAGATTTCAGACTGGGAGGGCTTAAGCTACTAACACACACTAGCCAGCAATCTAACAGAACAGCACGTTGTGATCGGCTACCCTTGTCTGTGTGCACACACAAGCACGGCCCTAAATTGATGTCTAGGGCAAACACATGACAGGAATCCTATAAGCTGTAAATCGATAGTCTCGGCCTTGCTTTAATTACACATTCTCTGGCTCTCAAGCGGGTCTCTATAGATTTGCCCCACTGGTGGTATAATCTTAACAATGAGAGGGGAAATACAGTGGATTATGGGGGGGGGGGGGGGGCGGAAAAGTTGGT
>NW_015505366.1:337987-395825 GCF_001515645.1 Sinocyclocheilus grahami
GGGGGGGGGGGGGGGTCTGAACAAGTTGATATTTAAACAGCACATTAAAAAAAAATTTGAAATCATAATGTCAGGGAAAAAAAACAAGATTGGAGGAAAATTAGCAAAAGAAATAGCACAGTGCCCTATGGATGTTTTAAATAATTCATAAATAAATATTGCTTCAAGAGGACAAAAAAAGAATTTAATGTGTTCTAACATGCAAATAAAGATGATCTGAATACACATCTCTATGGTCTTCCAAAACAAATTATTTTGAAAACATCATGAGAGCACAAAAACATATATGAATCACCAATCAACTTTATATAACAAATGTCTGCTTGTTAAATTTGTGTTGTCCTTTTTTTTACTTCCAAACTGAAGAAGTTGTTTTCTAAGGTTTTTGATTGTGAAGTAGCAACACTTCAAGCCACACGCATGAAAAAGAAGTCAACCCTTCTTCTGTTGCAATCACGCCTGCGATTCATACTACCCTCATTAATGTGGTAGGCCAGTTTTGAAAGTCAAATGGCATCACTTCAAATGTTTGGCACTCATCTTGGGTTTATAATGACGGTTCCCCAATATATAGGTTTGTAGGCAGTCTCACTTATGGCTGTATTCTCAGGTCAAGAGCTACGGGTCGCTCTCTGATGCCCAGTGTGCATCAAAGCATTTTATGAACCGAGCCAGACACAGATGATTCTCATCTATTGAAATCACACAAAATGAACCTAGTTGTCCCTTGCCAGAGGGCATGTAAATAGGATTCCACATTAGCCACATTCCACATAGCACAATAGGATAGGACATCTCCAATGAATTCAGATTTAAAGAGAGCAGATGCAGGGATGTAAACAGTGGAGCATGAGATGGGCAAATCGCCGCTTTAACCAAGAATCATTTAGCAATAAATCAACAATTGTTTTATTACAAAACCACAGTTGTAATACTCTTCAAGGACACTGCACATTAAAATGAAGGAGAAAGTACTTTCATCTTAAAGTGCTCAGTAAATTACAACATGAAAATAAAGTTTTGTGACTCACATGACAAGTGTGTGTGGATGCAATTACAAATATAGCCACAAGTGTGGTTTTCTTAATAATAAAGGTAAATCTAGGCTTCCTTCTGGACTTTTTTAAACTTTAAGTGGGTGACTCAACACACAAAGGCTGAACTAATGAAAGTGGCTGCCTCTTAAGAGTGCTAATTTGCTACATGTGTTATGGAACATTTGTCTGTCTGGGTCGCTCAGGTGAGCCATCCAGACTAAAGGATCTTCTGCAACACTGATAACTGACATAGCTACAAATGAAGGTGGCTGCTGCTTATGAAGGGCTGATCGCCCGCAACACAAAGCTACTTTTTCACGAACCAGGATGAAGAAAAAGACAGACAAGGGAGAAATTGTGAGGATGAGCACATTATTCTAGTCTTTAATTTTTCAAACTTTCCAAAACAATGTGGGGGGTGTGTGTGTGTGTGTATATACAGTGGGGCAAAAAAGTATTTAGTCAGCCACCAATTGTGCAAGTTCTCCCATTTAAAAAGCCTGGGCGATAAAAGCGGTATCGATATTTATCGATGGCACACCTTCTTCGATATCGATAGAAAAATTGTTTGATATAGTGCATGATATAGGCACGTGCTATGAGTGACACAGACAGGACACACAAACACGAACACATGCTGAAATGAGTGCTGTGACTGCCTGTGATGAGGAGATTGTGAATAAAGAATGAATATTAGTCAAATTTAAAATAAACATTTACATTTGAATGTTAGGTGTGCATCAGGGAGCATCATCAGTGGCGTGCGAGATACGGTGAGGTAAGTGACGTTGTTGCATTTTATTGTTTTGTTAGTCTACTCTAGCCCACGAGACGCGCCGCTGCTGTGTTATGCATTCAAAATATTAGAGAAATATAGCTCAATGCTTAGAAGATCTTGATTAGGTTAAAACCGAAACCAAGCCATTCACACAGAACGCATATTCAGCACATTTTTAGACGGACAAATATGACTGGTGCTCTCACGTCTCACACAAGAGATGTATAGAAAACCATGCAAAGTTAAAACAGTTTAAACTTTTAGAAAACACATCATGAATTTGTGGAGGTTTATTTCTTTTCACTGCGTCTCATATGTTTTTAAATGCAGTCTGTGTAAATGACGCTTCGGCTCTTTGTATTAAGCAGTGCATAAATACATGATGCTGTTTTGTTCATAATTGTTTATGCAATTTATGAAATTATATTTGATTTTTTGAAAACAAATAAAATTGACAAATTTTATTTGTTTTAAACAAATAAATTAATTTTGAGTTAATTTAGATGTAATGCACGTTTTTATAGATTTACATCCTTGCGTTGACAATTTAAATGCGCTGCATTATTTTGCTCATTGCGCCCTCGGGAGACAATTAGACCTATACAATAAAAACCTATTTAATCTGCATATAAAACATAAAAAATTAGATATGTTTAATTTTTATTGTGTTTGATTGTTAAAACAAAAAATATTTGTTGTTTGTCTCAATAAATTGTTCATTATAAATACAGTTGTAAAAAAAATAAAAAATAAATTCTATTGCTTTTTGTTTTAAAAAAGGTTAAAAAAATTTCAATAATTATCGATACCGAACGATATGAAACATTAGATCATTGTTAAATTTTTTAGCTATATCGCCCAGCCCTAATATATATATATATATATATATATATATATATATATATAACGATTAAAAAAAGTCAATAAAAAATTATTTATAGTACAAGTCTTTTTACAGCATGCCACAACGTGTGAAGGACAGGTGTGTTGGCTACGGAGAACTGCCCTCAGACATAGCAAATTGTGGTTCACATTTCTCTCATTTCAAGCCATACAAATGATTTGTGTTATGTAAAATAGCTTAAATGTGCCTAGAAGCAAAAATGTTCAACAGTGGAATGAATTTAATGTATGCATATGGATACAATGAATGCATGCATTATCTATTATTAGTGCGTAACACATTCATATTTACTTATTAAATGAAAAAGAAAAAAAGAAAGGGGAAAAAAAGAAAGAAAGAAGACAATGTGGCAATTTTATTATATTTTGTTATGTAGCAGCTACTTTTTAGTAATCTGCCATTAGCAAAATCTTTTATTATTATTTCTTTCTGTTGTTGCTCAGTGTTGCCTCCATGCAATTTACCTAAAATACTAGATCAAATACTTTTTTAAAATTTTACATTGCTTTTATAATACATGCCAGGTTTGAGGATTGTTATTAGTTAATTAGCATAATTAGCACTATAAGGTGATACTTTAAGCACAGTGTTCATTCTTGTTCTGTTTCTGTATGATGTGAGAATGAGTGAATATTGGTATTGTGCTCATATCCATTCATATTGTAAGCATCATCTTACAAGGGCTCAAAATGTGATTTTCTGCCATTATACATAAATAATATGATGTGGTTTATAAGAGCATGCAGGTATTTGAGAGAAAAATAATCTAATGCAACATTTCTCTATCATTCTCTATGTGTTGCTTCATTCAACAATAACCTTACATCAATATTAAACAGCAACATCATTATTCCAAACCATTTAGCAGTTTTGTAATGTGTAATGTTTGCAGATATCAAGTCAATGAGTATCATACTACATACACTGACATTTTTCCTACAAAGATTTTCAAAGAAATTCAGCCACATACATCAAACTGACACCACAACATAGTGCTGATTCAATGGAAACCCTGTGCAAGACGGTCATTAAGACCTAAAGAGACTTAAAATGGTGATCTGGCGCTATGCTGAAGGCACTGATGGAGGATCAATTGGGAACTGGTGAGATCAAGGGATGAAATTGACGGAATCACACAAAGGATGTTCAGAGAGCATTTTCAGTAAGGCAGATGTCTAAAGCAGATCTTTTTCTGCAGATCGTCTCCAGTGGGGCACAATTAGGCATGCTATCCATCCATCATGTTGATCAATCCGGGAGTGATTGGTGTCGAGGCAAACACTGCAGATGTTTATTCTCTTGAGATTACAAGCGAAGTCGACAGCTTTCAGTTCCTTCTGACCTCTGTAAACGGCTTTCGTAAACTTGTAAAGGTGACATGTTTATTTATGACCTCCCCTACAAGAAGATACATGCATACAAAGGACATTTATCTCAATGCACACCCACAAATGCACTCATGCCGGCCAAACTGACCATGCAAGTAAGTACAGAGCCCTGATGTCCATGTTTCCACATCTTCTACCAATTAAATGTGCCTGGAGGGAATAAAGCCTCTTGACCCAATCCAACCAGTCCTTTGCACAGTCTGAGCAGCCCACTTTAAAATCCAAGAGTGCTTCACAGCCAGTTAATGTAACTTTGACATGACCTGCTCTCATGAGACGCCTCAGTCTTTGATAGGTTTAGTTCAACACTAATTAGTCTGACAGTCTGGGAAAACAAACAAAAGCAATGCTGATTAGTTAATTATAAGATATAAGAGAGTTTGAAGAAATATTCTAATATGTAATTGTGTCTTTGTTTTAGACAAAGTGGATTTCTAAATTGGTTGCTGAACTGGTTTATTACTCTATACAAGAAGCCCATACAAATTTGCATGTACCCTGTCATATTTATGAGCCAAGCGGATATTGAATACAGCTTCCAAAAAAAAAAAAAAAAAAAAAACGTGCTATATATATTGTAATATATAAAATACATAAATAAATTGATTAATTAATATAAATAATATTTCTAATCTAATTATAAAATGGCTGTCCACCAACGTTTACCATCCAACCTGACAGAACTGGAGAGGATCTGCAAGGAGGAATGGCAGAGGATCCCCAAATCCAGGTGTGAAAAACTTGTTGCATCTTTCCCAAAAAGACTCATGGCTGTATTAGATCAAAAGGGTGCTTCTACTAAATACTGAGCAAAGGGTCTGAATACTTAGGACCATGTGATATTTCAGTTTTTCTTTTTTAATAAATCTGCAAAAATGTCAACAATTCTGTGTTTTTCTGTCAATATGGGGTGCTGTGTGTACATTAATGAGGAAAAAAAATTAACTTAAATGATTTTAGCAAATGGCTGCAATATAACAAAGACTGAAAAATTTAAGGGGGTCTGAATACTTTCCGTACCCACTGTATATATATATATATATATATAAGGGACATAACATGTTTTAAAATGTGACTTTTTATTATTTAATGATAAATTATTTATAAATTGACATATTTGTAGAGAAAGGTCTCAGCTAATGAACCATGTAAGGGAACAGGCTTTTCTGAAATTAATTTATTTCTAAAAATGTACATTTATTCACTTCATAACTTACTTTGTGTCAACTCCGTCAGACGCATTAAAAAGCATGATATTTTAATTTGATCCACCCAATAACAGCTTGAAGTATTCAATTATGTAATCATGGCATTCAGTAAAGAAGCTGAAGTGATTAAATACATTCTCTACATTTTTTTCTGTTTTCACACTATTATGAACGATCCAATTTCTAAATTTTCCACTATCCTTTTTAATATTAAAAATATATAACCTATGTTCTTTGAGAACATAGACATATTATCATGTAGTTCCGTTCATGTTTTACTATTCTAAAACAATAAATTGAAAAAATAATAAAATCATTATCAGAGTTGACAAAGGTCCAACTGAGGTTACAACAACTGATTGACAAGACTTATTTTTAAACTGATATTTAATTTCTACAATAATCCGTCTAGTGGATGTCTCAATGTGAATCTTCACTAGCTCACAAAATACAAGAAGCTTATGTTCGGTTCAGTGTAATGGTCAGCATTATTATGTGCTGCCCTGTAGCAGCAACAGAAATGTTCCTAATATGAATACAAAGGAACTGTAGTCTTTAAACCCCATCAGTTACAAAATTGTATTTGTGCCTGACCTGTATGACTAAAGGAGTGGGTAACTAGCATGTTCGCTCTATGAAGTCCATTACATCAGGTTTTACTATTGCTGTGATCTCATGTGAGTGACAGGTTGTAAAATAAATACATAAATAAATAAGGCATGTAAATCAAGCCAAATATGAATGTAAATAAAATAATGAAACAACATTAGAATAAGTCCCCATATGCAAAACATATAATATATTATATCACTATATTAAGAGTTTTGTGAGCATTTGTCAACACCATCAGACATAAAACCTGACGGAGTTGACAAAATGGAATATTTTTGCACATTAACCATGTGTTGTGCAGTGGAGCAATTTAGTTTTTTTCTTTAGTTGTAGCTGCATTAATAAACATAACAAAAACGCAGAGATTTATTCCATAACTTTTTACAGAAACTATTACACTGGGATTACGAAGTTGACATGTTAAAGCTATGAAGTGACCTCAATTTTGTTTGTATAAAATATAAAAAAATATAAAACTTCCAGGACTGTGTGTCCTACTGTGAGACCCACAATGAGCAGTAAATAGGAAAGGGTTCCTCAGAGTTTAAGTTCCCGCTGACATTACGTGATTTATTCAGAATTATTAAAAAATCCTGACGGAGTTGACGCAAAGTGAGGACACAACTTCGATAGATTTTTTTTTTTATGGGAAATATAATTCAAGATGTACTTTTTGTATTGTTTGATATATTACAGATCTCTCCCTTTCAATATAAATGTATATTTTTGGATTTGTTGCATTTTTAAACACTTTATTTGGCAGTTTTACATTGTGACCTCATGCTGAGGACAGGTTAAATTACATGTATTTCCAAGTGTAGAGCATGTATTTAAAATAATACTGAATATTTTATTTAAAAATAAAAGCAATGAATGACTTAAGTATGCAGTTTTGCCTTATATGTAACTTCATTTTGATGTATTTCTTCATTTTGAACATAAAGAGGGCTTTTGTGTGTAGGATGTTGTGTGTGTATACATATATATGTATATATTTTTTATTTATTTATTTATTTTCTCTCAATAATGTTAATTAAACGTTATTTTCCTGAATGTGTTCTTATGCTGGCACCCTGGCTGGTTTTGCCATCTTTCAGTATTGTCTGTCCGTCCCTCAAAGTTATACATACAGCAAAATTAAATTCTAATCAAGGAATATCATACTTTCTGTTGTCTTCTTTTTTTAAGAACTTAAAAAGTTTCACTTGATCCATTTTGCACAAAAAATGATGAAAACATGCGTAAACTTATGCGCAGTGTGGAGTTCTGATGGGCCAATGGCCGTTATTTAGTTCGTAAATTATCATACACAGAGAACTTTAACATTTCATTTGAATGATAAGTTTTACATAATACACAACATTCTTAATTTAAAGGGGATGGTAAGGGGGATGGTGGTTTTACAGAGAGGATGCTTTTTGTCATTTTTTTCAACAAGGGGAATGCCATCCCCTGCATCCCACCTCAAGTCGAGGACTGATTTTCATAGGAAAGAAGATTACAACTACAATTTTGGAGTATTACAGCTGTCAGAAATTAGTAGGAAGTATAGAAGCCCTTACTTTGAATGACTTCAGCACATCTGCGGCCGCAGGACATCACTAGTTTCTCAGACTGCACTGGTGTGATCTTGGTCCATTCTTCTTTCACTCTTTTCCATAGTTCGGTAATTGTAGTGGGTTTCTTAGCCATAACTTTGTCGCCAAGGATTTTCCAGAGATTTTCAATCGGGCTTAGATCAGGACTCTGTGCAGGTAATTTGTGACCCTGGACCACAAAACCAGTCATAAGGGTACATTTTTTAAAAATTGAGATTCATACACCATCTGAAAGCTGAATAAATAAAGCTTTCCATTGATGTATGGTTTGTTAGGATAGGATAAAATTTGTCCGAGATACAACTATTTGAAAATCTGGAATCTTGAGGGTGCAAAAAAAAAATACTAAGAAAATCGCCTTTAAAGTTGTCCAAATGTAGTTCTTAGCAATGCACATTTCTAATCAAAAATTAAGTTTTGATACATTTACGGTAGGAAATTTACAAAATATCTTCATGGAACATGATCTTTACTTAATATCCTAATGATTTTTGGCATAAAAGAAAAATCGATAATTTTGACCCATACAATGCTTTTTTGGCTATTGCTACAAATATACCCCAGTGACTTAAGACTGGTGTGACGAGTGGGGGTGGGGCCGATAGTCATGGGAACGGAGCGAGGCCAGTGGAGTAATTGATAATGAGCGACACCTGCACCACTCACCGGTCTCGAGTCCCAAGGAGGAGCTCCGGAAGGATAAAAGGAGTGATGACAGTGAAAGACGAGAGAGGACCAGGCCTGAATTTTATTTTGTGTTTTGTGTGTGGCAGTCATCCGTGAGGGGCTGCCGCTTTACTTTCATTTTGTGTTTATTTTATTAAAGTCTTTAAATGTTCGCCGGTTCCCGCCTCCTTCTTCCCGATCTACAAACTGTGTTACATTGGTGCCGAAACCCCTCCTTTTATGCTTCCGGAGCTCATCCGTGGGACTCGAGACCGGTGAGTGGTGCAGGTGTCGCTCATTATCAATTACTCCACCGGCCTCGCTCCGTTCCCACGGCTCTCGGCCCCGCCCCCCACTCGTCACAACTGGTTTTGTGGTCCAGGGTCACATTTCATTATTTCAGTGTTCTTAGCTTCAAGGAACTGCTTTATCCGTTTTGTAGTGTGACGAGGCCATTGTCTTGCATGAAAACTGCAGGCTGATTGGGAGATGCTTGTAGGGAAGGTACCGGTTCTGATCAACTTTTGCATTCACCCTGCTATGTAGCTGTATAAGAGGTCAAACTCCTGCTGCAGAAAACATCCCCCAAACCATGACACTTCCTCCTCTACCGTTCACTGACTTCTTTACACACTTGGGCTTCAGTCTTTCCCCAGACAAGCTACACAAAATCGCAGGCGATTCATTGCCGATTATGAACGCGATTTTGTGTAGCTTGTCAGTGAACTATGGCTCTGTGTAGTAAATGCCGCTCCATCTGAAAGCATGTGCTGGAGATTTACTACTAATCACAGAAGCGGCTTTACTGACGATCTCAATAATGTTAATTAAACGTTATTTTCCTGAATGTGTTCTTATGCTGGCACCCTGGCTGGTTTTGCCATCTTTCAGTATTGTCTGTCCGTCCCTCAAAGTTATACATACAGCAAAATTAAATTCTAATCAAGGAATATCATACTTTCTGTTGTCTTCTTTTTTTAAGAACTTAAAAAGTTTCACTTGATCCATTTTGCACAAAAAATGATGAAAACATGCGTAAACTTATGCGCAGTGTGGAGTTCTGATGGGCCAATGGCCGTTATTTAGTTCGTAAATTATCATACACAGAGAACTTTAACATTTCATTTGAATGATAAGTTTTACATAATACACAACATTCTTAATTTAAAGGGGATGGTAAGGGGGATGGTGGTTTTACAGAGAGGATGCTTTTTGTCATTTTTTTCAACAAGGGGAATGCCATCCCCTGCATCCCACCTCAAGTCGAGGACTGATTTTCATAGGAAAGAAGATTACAACTACAATTTTGGAGTATTACAGCTGTCAGAAATTAGTAGGAAGTATAGAAGCCCTTACTTTGAATGACTTCAGCACATCTGCGGCCGCAGGACATCACTAGTTTCTCAGACTGCACTGGTGTGATCTTGGTCCATTCTTCTTTCACTCTTTTCCATAGTTCGGTAATTGTAGTGGGTTTCTTAGCCATAACTTTGTCGCCAAGGATTTTCCAGAGATTTTCAATCGGGCTTAGATCAGGACTCTGTGCAGGTAATTTGTGACCCTGGACCACAAAACCAGTCATAAGGGTACATTTTTTAAAAATTGAGATTCATACACCATCTGAAAGCTGAATAAATAAAGCTTTCCATTGATGTATGGTTTGTTAGGATAGGATAAAATTTGTCCGAGATACAACTATTTGAAAATCTGGAATCTTGAGGGTGCAAAAAAAAAAATACTAAGAAAATCGCCTTTAAAGTTGTCCAAATGTAGTTCTTAGCAATGCACATTTCTAATCAAAAATTAAGTTTTGATACATTTCGGTAGGAAATTTACAAAATATCTTCATGGAACATGATCTTTACTTAATATCCTAATGATTTTTGGCATAAAAGAAAAATCGATAATTTTGACCCATACAATGCTTTTTTGGCTATTGCTACAAATATACCCCAGTGACTTAAGACTGGTGTGACGAGTGGGGGTGGGGCCGATAGTCATGGGAACGGAGCGAGGCCAGTGGAGTAATTGATAATGAGCGACACCTGCACCACTCACCGGTCTCGAGTCCCAAGGAGGAGCTCCGGAAGGATAAAAGGAGTGATGACAGTGAAAGACGAGAGAGGACCAGGCCTGAATTTTATTTTGTGTTTTGTGTGTGGCAGTCATCCGTGAGGGGCTGCCGCTTTACTTTCATTTTGTGTTTATTTTATTAAAGTCTTTAAATGTTCGCCGGTTCCCGCCTCCTTCTTCCCGATCTACAAACTGTGTTACATTGGTGCCGAAACCCCTCCTTTTATGCTTCCGGAGCTCATCCGTGGGACTCGAGACCGGTGAGTGGTGCAGGTGTCGCTCATTATCAATTACTCCACCGGCCTCGCTCCGTTCCCCCGGCTCTCGGCCCCGCCCCCCACTCGTCACAACTGGTTTTGTGGTCCAGGGTCACATTTCATTATTTCAGTGTTCTTAGCTTCAAGGAACTGCTTTATCCGTTTTGTAGTGTGACGAGGCCATTGTCTTGCATGAAAACTGCAGGCTGATTGGGAGATGCTTGTAGGGAAGGTACCGGTTCTGATCAACTTTTGCATTCACCCTGCTATGTAGCTGTATAAGAGGTCAAACTCCTGCTGCAGAAAACATCCCCCAAACCATGACACTTCCTCCTCTACCGTTCACTGACTTCTTTACACACTTGGGCTTCAGTCTTTCCCCAGACAAGCTACACAAAATCGCAGGCGATTCATTGCCGATTATGAACGCGATTTTGTGTAGCTTGTCAGTGAACTATGGCTCTGTGTAGTAAATGCCGCTCCATCTGAAAGCATGTGCTGGAGATTTACTACTAATCACAGAAGCGGCTTTACTGACGAGATGCGCATGAAAATCGCATTCGATTTTTTGCACAGCCCTAGTTCATAGGAGTTTGATTCTGGCCTGTGTCATTTCCTGATCCCATAGTCTTCTCTTCTAATGCTTGAGCTCAGTCTGATAGTGAGAAAAATCAGCACTGATGGGTGCTAAATTAAAACACAAGCACAAACCGCGTGACTAAGAACCAATCAGGCTGTGCTGACGCCCCGCTCTGGCAGCCGGGAATGGAGCGCGTGGCCGGGAGACTGGGGCTTGCTCTTGGGCTGCAGCAGTGCTCCTGGAGTGTGGCCACATGGGAAATTACTTCAGGGAACCGCTGCCTGAAGCATGAAATTGAACCCATCCGGTGCATCTGACTGGATCCCTCCGTATTATTTAAAAATAATTATGTAGCAAAACTCTGTGCAAGGTTATAATAGGCCCAGGCCTTTGTCTCCTGGATCAACTTGACACCTATCAATATGAAAGCAACACAGTCTTGTGAATGACAAAATGTCACAATGATAATGCAAACTAACAAAAACCTTACAAATAACAAAAAAAAAAAAAATGTGTTCACTGAATTTCAGTATAAACTGAAGCATTTGCTGATGTTGAAAAAACAACAACATATTCTCCATCTAATTCCACTGTAATGTATATTCAGGGTTTTACTCATCTACCACAAATGTTATGTCTTAACAACCATACTTTGTACTTACAAAGTCGAGTGAGTTTAATAAAGAGTGTGAGAAGTTTTACATTTATTAAACTACTCTTAACAAGCTAAAAGCAAATGCCTCTGATATATCATGAAGAGGTTTGTGATTAAACCAACTCAATTGGTTGGGGTGCACCAACCAATTTCTAAGGAATAATGAACCCAATCAGACTCATGATCTCAAGATCAATCTTGGAGATGGACATTTCTGAAAGCAACATTAGGGACAGAGGTTAATTTTAAACTTTTAACCAGTTAATCAACCGTGAGAATTTTGACCGATTAATACAATCAGTTAAACGGTTTAAAAGTCATTTAATTATTTAAATTTTCAGTAATTTATCAAAATATTTAAAAAGGTTTGCTGCATGGTTAAAATGTGCTACGCGTATAAAAATTGTTTTTAGGGGGGGAATAAGTCGCATTTTATTAGGCAATTTAATTCAGAAATAGGCCTAATGCCGACACGAAATGTTTACAAACATTATAATTATTTAATAAACACTGTAAACATAGCTAGGCTATTTTAGTTCGCCTCACTCCACAACAAATCCTTTCAATTAACAGTATTTAGAAAATAACAAGAATTAAAAATATAAGAAGCTATAGCAATATAAACGACAAGCCAAAACAAATTCATTTAGGCTAAAACGAAACTGAACAACGTTGGGTCTCTCATTCCACACAAAATCAAAAGTTTCCGTATTCGCGATGTATTTGAATGGCAAATTATTATTTATTATGTACTTCACTCGCATTCAAATCAGTGTTAATGTTGACAGCAAATTTTGATTTAATTTTAGTCATAGTTTTGACTTTTGACTAAAATGCCATTTAGTTTTAGTCATATTTTAGTCACCTGAATTGTTTTTAGTTTTAGTCTAGTTTTAGTTGACTAAATCTACAGTAAATTTAGTCGGCTAAAATCAAATGGGGTTAGATACAGTGCAATGCGTTTATTAAGCATTTCTCCAAAATTTCCAAATTCATTATATAGGTTTGATATTAAGGTTTTATCATGATAGACACCGATTTAACTGCGGTGACACACAACATGCCTTTATGTTAAAATTAAATAAAACCACTTCTCATAAAGAACAAGAACATGATCTTCTTTTTAATGAAATACCAATGGTTATACAGGCTAATTATGCATTCTTTATAGCAACTTGTTTACCATATTCTTGATTCTTTCAAGCAGACATATTTATTTCTGTAAATAAATTCAGATTAATCTTTAGGGCTACTAAAGTTTTTCAGTCAAGAGCATGCGTTTTAAAGCATAGCAAGAAATACAATATTTTTATATTTTCTCAATGAAATATGAATTATGAATTAGCATGTTGCTATGTGATTGCAAATGGTGGTTGAAAGGGCATTGATAGGTGGTTGCTTACAGTTTTAAAAAAATTAATATATAAAAAATAAAATAAAACAAAATACAAATTTCACACTAACCTTCAAAAATTCTGGGTAATTTGGGGTTCTTTCAAGAACATTTAAATAAATCTTACCAACCTGAAACTTTTGAACAGTAGTGTAATTGTGAATGTTCATTTCCCTACAGTTGGATTACCTTTTCTGTCATCTAACAATCGAAAGTAAATCTGATCTACAGTGGGGCAAATAAGTATTTGATACACTGCTGATTTTTCAAGTTTTCCCACTAACAAAGAATGGAGAGATCTGTAATTTTCATCGTAGGTACACCTCAACTGTGAGAGACAGAATCAAAAAAAAATCCAGAAAATCACATTGTATGATTTTTAAATAATTAATTTACATTTTATTGCATGAAATAAGTATTTGATCACCTACCAACCAGCAAGAATTCTAGCTCTCACAGACCTGTTAGTTTGTCTTTAAGAAGCCCTCCTATCCTCCACTCATTACCTGTATTAATTGCACCTGTTTGAACTTGTTACCTGTATAAAAGACACCGGTCCACACACTCAATCAATCAGACTCCAACCTCTCCACTATGGGCAAGACCAAAGAGCTGTCTAAGGACACCAGGGACAAAATTGTAAACCTGCACAAGGCTGGGATGGGCTACAGGAAAATAGGCAAACAGCTTGGTGAGAAGGCAACAATTGTTGGCACAATTATTAGAAAATGGAAGAAATTCAAGATGACTGTCAATCTCCCTCGGACTGGGGCCTGAATTGTTTTTAGTTTTAGTCTAGTTTTAGTTGACTAAATCTACAGTAAATTTAGTCGGCTAAAATCAAATGGGGTTAGATACAGTGCAATGCGTTTATTAAGCATTTCTCCAAAATTTCCAAATTCATTATATAGGTTTGATATTAAGGTTTTATCATGATAGACACCGATTTAACTGCGGTGACACACAACATGCCTTTATGTTAAAATTAAATAAAACCACTTCTCATAAAGAACAACAACATGATCTTCTTTTTAATGAAATACCAATGGTTATACAGGCTAATTATGCATTCTTTATAGCAACTTGTTTACCATATTCTTGATTCTTTCAAGCAGACATATTTATTTCTGTAAATAAATTCAGATTAATCTTTAGGGCTACTAAAGTTTTTCAGTCAAGAGCATGCGTTTTAAAGCATAGCAAGAAATACAATATTTTTATATTTTCTCAATGAAATATGAATTATGAATTAGCATGTTGCTATGTGATTGCAAATGGTGGTTGAAAGGGCATTGATAGGTGGTTGCTTACAGTTTTAAAAAAATTAATATATAAAAAATAAAATAAAACAAAATACAAATTTCACACTAACCTTCAAAAATTCTGGGTAATTTGGGGTTCTTTCAAGAACATTTAAATAAATCTTACCAACCTGAAACTTTTGAACAGTAGTGTAATTGTGAATGTTCATTTCCCTACAGTTGGATTACCTTTTCTGTCATCTAACAATCGAAAGTAAATCTGATCTACAGTGGGGCAAATAAGTATTTGATACACTGCTGATTTTTCAAGTTTTCCCACTAACAAAGAATGGAGAGATCTGTAATTTTCATCGTAGGTACACCTCAACTGTGAGAGACAGAATCAAAAAAAAATCCAGAAAATCACATTGTATGATCACTGACTTAATATTTCCAAGTTGAGGACAATATGATAGTCTGCTGTAATGACATGCCAGTACTTACATTCTGCATTACCAGAGGGAGGCTAATGTTTGGGGAATCTAGACCTATTTGAGGCACAGAGAGGTGTTTGTGTGAAGAAGTCGTGAAGAACTACACTCATAGCCATAGAAGAACCATTTTGGGTTCCACAAAGAAACATTCAGTCAAAGGTTCTTTAAAGAACCATCTCTTTCTTACCCTTTCTTAGAAAGGTTCTTCACCAGTTCATTTTAATGACGTGTTTCTAAAGATCATGCAGACCAAGGCGGCAGACAGCGCACCATGTTTGTTTTCTTTATTTTATAAATGCACAAAGTTTTGTTGTTATTATGTGTGTATACAAATAAAAGTAGACCATTTACAGATTCGATTGATGTATTGCTCTAATCTGTAAGATCAAAATTGAAAGTGTAATTTAAGTTATTTTCGGTGTTATCAGGAGAAGATGCCACAAAGCGCGTATCCGCGTTAGTCAACCCCAGAGGGTTAAAGGTGACCTATTATGCCCCTTTTTACAAGATGTAAAATAAGTCTCTGATGTCCTCAGAGTGTGTGTGTGAAGTTTTAGCTCAAAATACCTTATAGATAATTTTTATAGCTTGTTAAAATTGCCACTTTTAGGGTATGAGCCAAAACGTGCTGTTTTCGTCTTTCCCTTTAAATGCAAATGAGCTGGTGCTCCCGGAGAAGAGGGCGGCGCTTCAAGAGCTCAAGCTCCGGCAATAACGGTGCCAGCCTTTGCAAATAAACACTCCACTATTAGTACAAGCCTGTTATCTTGACAGAAAACGCACTCGGTATAAAAGTCAGTCATCTGATTGTACTGTGCATAAAAAATGTACTTTATGAATTACACAGACGGGAACACGGTGCGATAAAAATAACTCATGGTGCCATACAAATTTTATAAGCCCCACTTGTGATTATGAGCTCGACTAATTCCAGCAGTTGACTTCACATTGCTTTCATATGCAATTTTTAACATTCCTATTTACGATCATTCTGGTAGCACGTGAAGGCAGCATCAGTGAAAACAGACAGACAATGGTAGCTTTAGCAACATTAGCCTTACAAAGTGCCAAGAAGCTCTTTCAGAAAGGCAATTTGGCCAAGAAGCTCTTTCAGAAAGGCAATTTGGAAAACTAACGTGTGATACTTATTGACGTGTGATAATTTCTTCTGGAGGTGTAGCTGGATCACGAACAGCTGGTACTGCTCCATCCTTCAGGAGCAACATTTGTGCAAAACCTGCTTTATACTGACCCTCATTCACAATGCAGTCCGGTGTAAAATGATTCGCGCAGACAAACAAATTTCGGTAGAGTTGAGGGAGCATTTTCTTCTAAAACAAAATTAATCCACCTCGTCTTCAGCGGCTCAGATTTCGGGAGTAAGGAGAGAGCTATGTGGATTCATACATCCAGCTACAGAAAACCTAAAACGCTTAGGAGACATTCTCGTCAGTGCAGCAATGGCAGACTATGTTAAAACAGCAGTGTCTGTCAACATTCGTGGTCGGGGCTTGTGGCGAATGTGATGTCACATTAGCACCAAGTCAGAAAACAGGTAGTTGGGAGACACTGCTTATGATTTATGGGGATTAAAAAAAAGGAGTGGGTGGATTTTTATCATTATAGGGTGGTTGTGTACACACACTGCCAACACACATTTATGTCCAAACACCATGCAAAAGTGAATTTTGCATAATAGGTCCCCTTTAACAAGCAAGATGCACGGAAGTATACATTTCCAAACATAGTCTAGGTCTCCCTCATCCTTTCCTGGCTAGGATGCTGTATCCAGAAGAAAAAACACACCCAAATCATAGTTGATCAAGTTTTCAACTTGATCTTGCGATCACTGAACTGGAAGCTCCCCTTTTCTACAGATGTCAGAAAGTAAAGGAAAGTGAGACAGAACTGCTCCTGGCTCAGAAATGAAGTAACAACCAAATCAGAGCACAAGGAATGCGTGTAAAAATGTGATTTGCACATGATTTGAGTGGACAATATCAATTACTAGTACACAAGAGAGTGAGTTATGCCAGAGGCATTAGCATTACTGCTGCCAATCAGCAGCTGGAGCCTAATTCAGCCAATGGCAAAATCACATCACATGGCCAGTGAGAAAGGCTCAGTCCACAGCTTAAAATAACAACTACCGAGAATGCCATAAAGCCACCGGCAATCTTTCATAGAAAAATAAACTAAAAAGAACTGGATGCACGCAAATAAAAGTCAAAACTCCACTAACATAGTTTATGTTCATGACAAATAGGTTTACTACTACAGAGAAAACTGTCTAAATATATGAATATGCAGTAATCTGAGCATTTACACAGCCTTTGAAAGTAGAACCCTATAGGGTGAATTGCAAATGGTGTTATTAAAATAATCCAATTTGGAATAAATGAGCAATAATGGATGCAGAAGCATTATCTGCCTACGAACACACATTTTAACTGCTATAAAGATGAATTTTCTGTGTCAAAATATCAGATCTGTTCACTGAGGTTTGCAGTATAAATGCATGCTAATAGACCCTCTGCTGTTTATTATGTTGTTTAAATTAATCAAACAACATTAACAAGAAATTAAAGCAACTTGCTGCTTTTAAATTTATTTATTTGTTTTTAATTTTTTAATTGTTGGCTGTTTACTTGAATAAATACTTGGAAAACCTTGATGTAATGCTTGATTAATGAAGAAATACTTCAAGGCTATATAACACTGCTGTAATTTAATTAGTTAACATTTATATTTACACTACCATTCAAATGTTTCAGGTGATTTTTTTTTTTTTTTTTAAAGATGCTCACCAAGGCTGTTTATTTGATCAAATATGCAGTAAAATGAAATACAAAAAAAATTATTATAATTTAAAATACCAGGTATTTTATTCCTGTGAATTTGAATTTTCACTAGCCATTACTCCAATTTTCAGTGTCACATTATTCTTCAGAAACCATTCTAATATGCTGAATTGGTGTTTTATTATCATTGTTGAAAACAGCTATGCTGCTTTTTTCATGAAATATATAATTTTTCAAGATTTGTTGAGTAGAAAGTTCAAAAGAATGGCATTTATTAAAATCTTTTATGACATTATAAATGCACTTACTGTAAATTTTGATCAATTTAATGCATCCTTGCTAAACAAAAAAGCATCCTTGCGAAAAATGAACCCAAACTTATGGTAGTGTAACTCTAACAATTAAATACAATTTTATCAAATTAAATAAAAAATTACAAAAATGTCTATGGGACTGAAGTTATAATCAAGGTATGGTGATGCACCCTTTTAAATGAAATTTGCCTATAGGTTTTCAAGCTTGGACAAAATTGATCAGAATCAGTCAACAGAATAAAACACACGCACACACACTCATACATTCACTCATACTCACTGCAGGTGGAGTCTGCTTCATCCGAACCATCTGGACACTCCGGTTCTCCATCACACCTCCATCGGGCCGGGAGACACTGCCCATTCTTACATGCAAAGTCTGTTGTGGCACATGTCTTTTTTGCTGTTGAAGAAAAGAGAGAAAGGTAAGTATAAGGGCATATACATTAAGGCTATGTTTACACAAGAGGTCTATTTGAGTTCAAAGGTCAGTTCGGATGTACCTGCTTTTTCGGAAGGCGGAATAACTATTTTCCAACAACAGTGAAACAAACCAGACTACTAAATCTAGTCTGCAGGAGATGCCATGGCAAAATTAGATCACTTGAGAAACAATGGTAGACTTGCACTAGATAACAACTGTTCTGGTGCAGAAATAAAGAAAAACATGAGCAGTAAAAGCCCCACACTTCAGATTTAAACAACAAACGGCAAGCGATATGAGACTAAGTACACCGCGTGTCTCTGTCGTTTCTTCGTGTTGCATTTATAGTTTAATTGGGAAGATAATTTGAATGAATTGAACACACAGCTCCAGTGGGAACAATTACAAAGGCCCAGGTACACATGTCTGTGAATTTACGAACCCTTACTTTTGTTTGTGTATGTGTGTGGCTGAAGACTGCTTTGCTTTAAGTCCAGTAAATTTGTCGCTGGGTAAAAGAGCCTGAAGGGAGAGCGATTGATGATGTTGTCAGCTCTCTGGGAGGGATACCAATAAGAGCTTTATCAGTCAGAGAGGACACAGTGATTTAACACTGTTCACTCGTTTGGCTTTTATCATGTGCATCAATTGAACACATGCAGTGCCTGGTCTGGGTGGGTGTGCTGAATGCCAAATATTAATTCTGCTTTTTTCCCCCCACAATCGATACGCCTATAGTAAATCAATCAGCTGAAACAACATACTTTTATTTATTTTTTATTTTTTAAAGGTAACATGAAACCGGAAACATTCCGAACCAATTTTGTTTCCATAATATTATGTAATTCGAGGGAAAATAGGACAACATTCAGACCAGGAAAAATAAATAAATAAATCTTTCGGCAACTGATTGGATGACAGAAGGTATTTGTGTCAACAGCTGAAAAAAAAAAAAAGAGAGATAAGTTGTTTTAGAGGTTAAACAAGTTATTACATCCTAATGAAAATGTGGAAAATGTGCACCAAATCGATTGTTCACAATAGGGCCAAGAAAGTGCATTAACAATGTAAATATGCACATTGACAACAATATGCACACATTGACAACAACATTTATTCAATGATTTTAAAAAAAGAAAAGGAAAAAAAAACAAATCTGCAAAAAAAGTACACTACCCCATCAAAATAGCATAAAACAGTTAACCTAAACTATTAAAAAACATTTTTGTTGATTGAAATAAAATAAAGAAATATCAGATTAAAATCTTAAACTTAAAAAAACACACAAAAATGTTGACTTAACAGCTATATATACAGTGGGGCAAAAAAGTATTTAGTCAGCCACCAATTGTGCAAGTTCTCCCACTTAAAAAGATGAGAGAGGCCTGTAATTTTCATCATAGGTATACCTCAACTATGAGAGACAAAATGAGAAAAAAATATCCAGAAAATCACATTGTAGGATTTTTAAAGAATTATTTGGTAAATTCCTCGGTAAAATAAGTATTTGGTCACCTACAAACAAGCAAGATTTCTGGCTCTCACAGACCTGTAACTTCTTCTTTAAGAGGCTCCTCTGTCCTCCACTCGTTACCTGTATTAATGGCATCTGTTTGAACTCGTTATCAGTATAAAAGACACCTGTCCACAACCTCAAACAGTCACACTCCAGGCTCAAGTGTTGGTTTTACAAATTTTCCTGTAGGACTGCCAATGCAGGCAGGCAGCTTCAAGCACCAACTCATGGGATGTGCTGATTAAAATATGGTATGTATTACAAGCAGCAAATACTTCATTATGCAGATACTCACACTAGGCACACATACATAAATACTGCATGTACTGTGTCTTGATTTGTGAGCCATACAAAAATCATAAATCATGCACAAGGCTGTGCAAACAATAAGCACACACTCTGACTTACAACAATCATCACATGTCATATATAACCATCAGGCCTGTCGCTGTGCAAATGTTATTTTTCTCTATTTCCCTGGGACTTCCAGGAATTTTGTGTGTATTAGTGTGTAGAAACAAAGCAAGAGATGTGTGTGTGAGTTTTCTGCAAAAGTAGGCAAAGCCATGACATTCCCAATGATTACAGACAGGACTGCTGATCTGTGATGGTTAGCGGATCAGTGACCTCTTTGTGTCCGCTGCCTGCGTTCCACAGAATGGGCAGTCTGCACGGGACACAACTGCAGCTCAAAGTCAGCATCCTTCAATTTTCACAAACCATTTCCTCCAATCTTCACAGGGAACTAAGACCACAGTCTAAACACACTTGACACCTTAAGCTTCCTGAAAACTGCCAAATTACCAATGCAATTTTAAAAAGCAATGAAGCAGATGGGAAACTGTCATTCAATCTACTTCAGCATGGTCTAAAGAGCTACTTAAACACTATGAGCTATGCACTTTATTGCTTTATTTGCTTACTTTGTGGTAACAAACTAATGCCTGAAGGTGGTTAAGACGTGAACAACTTTTTGAAGCAGTAGTCATTTATAAGATTCTAGGCACTCTACGGTGGTCTAATGCTTGTTAAGTTTGATGCAAAATTCAATAGTCTAAGCAGCTGGAAGAAATAAATCAGTGATACCAGATCAGAGGTCTATAGCGTGCTGTTTGGGGAGGTGCTGTGATTGACTGGCTGTGGTTTATGTGGTTCTGAGTACTCGTTTGAGATAAGAGAGCCCACCTATTATAGGATAAGGCAATCGCAGAGCCATCTTGAGCAGGGCTATAAACATGGACAGGTCATAATCGTAAATGGAGTCTGTGAAGAGAGGCGCCTCAGTGGGTCACCTTTTTCTGGTGGGATCCCTTTATTTCTTCACTTGTCCGTTTCAGTCTCTCTGTCATTGTAGCCATTAAAATTATATAACATTTTAAGCACAACGCTGGCATGAAGGATGAGCGATATATTGAATATTTGGAATATGTTGTTGATGATTTTGTTCGCAACAGAACACAGTAAAAACAAATGGAAAATGTGATTATTACAAAATGTGACTAATACAATTTTTTTTCTAAGCATTTCATTTACCAATCTATGTGAGCAAATACATGAATACTGCATAAATATTCATATATGCATAAATATTCATATTACAGATATCATATTGATCATGATTATTTAATCAATTTCACACATCTTTCTTTTTTGTTAACACATTTAGTTTTCACATATTACTTTTTTTACAAGAAAGAAAAAAAAATAAATCAGCTCTTTAGAAATCAAAGAATAACATGAAACAAATATGCCCTACATGGCATGTTACAAAAAGTTTGTGTACAGAGCAGTATGGCCATCCATTCTTCTTGATGTACACACACAGAAAGACAAACATACACAGAACCATGTGCAATTCATACTCTAGTAATTTGCCTCTGACTACAGCCTAGTTCTGTAAGATTTAATGCCTGTATTATCACAGTACTGTTTCTGAGACTCCACTTGTTTAGTAACCTATACTTATGTAGCACACACAAACTGCGAAATGGGAAAAGCATTGTGAAGGTCTCTGCTGAAACCTTCACGTGAGCATGTGTCAGAAAGAAAGAGAGGAGGATAAAGCATGTCAAGGGAATCTATTGAAACAGTATAGTGACAGAGAAATATAGGAAAGGTGAGAGAAAACACCACCCTATATGCAACTATTTAAAAACGCCTGGTTACATGTGATGTAGTACGTGTGTGAAGGTATATGTGCATTGATTGGTCAGTTCACATGCTGTCAATGAACTACAAAGGCTACGTTTACATGCAACCAAATAATCAATTTGTAATCGGATTGACGGCTCATTTGGACTGAAAAACCTTCATGTAAACACCTTAATTGATCCGATTGAGCTCGATCGGAATGAAATTTCGATCGGATTGAAGGGGGCGGTTTATTCCTTTTCTAATATGACTGAGAGTGCATGTAAATAGCACTCGATTGGATTGAACCCCCGAAACTGAAAGAACAGCGCATGTGCAATGACGCAAAAATAGCATAATGACGTATGACACGCGGAACGAGCGGTTCTTCCTTTTGAATAAAGTGTTGTATAATTGCGTGTCCTGTCATTATAAAACTCTCTTTTCACTCGGCAACTGTGAAGTGGAGCAGGACAACCTCTCACCAGTCCTTGTTTTGGATTCTCATCCACAGGCAACCTGTTTTGGGTGCAGGGAGGGGCATTTTTACTGTGTGATAAATATGAGCAGCACGGTACAGCAGTTTATATTTATATTTATCCATAAATTAATAAATATTAATTCTGCTGTTAAAAACAAATAAATAAAGGTGTAGGAGAGTGGTTATTATGTGCAAACAGTGAGAAACACTATATTTGTGCAGTGTGTGCATGTAAAAAAAAAAATAATAATTCAGATTTGAAGCTTGTGACATATAAACACGCACATCAACCCGATCACTTTATTTAGCATTCATGTAAACACTACATTCAGATTCATCAATCGGAATGAATTCAGTCCAATTGAACCAAAAATTGTGCATGTAAACGTAGCCAAAGTGTGCAGATGTGAGGAGACCAAGACAAGAAAGTCTGACACCCATAGAAAAAAAAAAGGCTCACACACACAGAATAAAACATCAAATGCCAACCAACAAGTCCAGAAAACACCAAGGAAAGTGATGGCCACAGAATTCATTCATAGTTATGAGTTTTATGGGTTGGAAACAGCAACGACCTAGCAATACAATTAGCAATATGATTAGGTCTGTCAGTTTTGCATATTAATTGCCCTGAACTGCCCTGAATAGTATATAGGTGAGAATATATATACAGTATATATATATATATATATATATATATATATATATTTTTTTTTTTTTTTTTTTTTTTTTCTTTATTATTGCTTCCATATACCTGCAAAAACATTACATACCATACATCTGTGAATTATATAATATACAGTAGTTAGCGAATAATATACTTGTTGCGAATGTAAATGAGCAAGTTAGAACCTACTGCTGAACATTTTGCACCATTAAACTTAAGTTGAAATGCAACTCCTTACATGAGGCAAAATAAGTTAGAACCAACCTTAACAAGATAAATCGAAATTCACAGCGTTTTAAACAACTGCTCACTGATTTGAAAGCTGCTATATTATGTCATATTATGTAGACTACACATTACTTATGAACTAATAGAGCTAACGATTAGTAATTACTATTACTATTATTTATGTATTGCCTTAAAAACAAATAGTGCAACCAAATTAAGTGTAGATTTATTTATAAACTAGCTAGTTACTAATTAGCAGTTACTAAGCCCCTAGTGTGGATTTTACATTATAATTTAAGTTTTTTGAATTTACGAAAGGCTGATGCAACCATACCTAAACTTTTGCTAAAGTAAAAGTCTAGCAAGACTAGTGACCTAATGTCACAGTACATTTAATCTTCTTGCATACTATGAGTGGTGGCTATCTCTTTTTTCTCATAGATATTAAATGTGAAAAATGTAACTACAATTCTTGATTCTTGCTGTTAGAATATCAACACAGTATCATGAAGTAAAATACTGCAATAATTTGAAATATTACAGTTTTTTTCCCGTACCTCCAGTGATTGCACTTAGAAACTCAGGTATCAACTCTGGGAGTGCAAAGTAAAAAAAGAAAAAAAACTGGAATAAAATTAGAAATAATAAGCAAAGAGCCTGCAAAGGTAACAACAAGATTAAGGCTGAAACCCAGGTGGATTTCAAAGGGCACAATTGCACTCCTTTGAGGAAGTGAGCAGATAAAGCCCTGTGAGCTCAGCTTTACACTGACACTTCACAGCTCAATACCACACACTAATCTGCCTCCGCTGCTTCTGTATGCAGCTTGTGTGAAAGCGTCTTCATCAGACACCTCTCTCGCCTTTTTATTTAACACTTCAAGGAATTTGAGTATCTCTGTGAAAGAGGTAAGATGGAGCAAGGCAGTTTTGACAGCGCACTCGCACTCAAACACTCCCGAGTCAATAAACTCCCACACGTGAAAAGCTTAAGTTGAGCATTTTGTCTGGTTGAAGTTTGTTCTGGAATTGCATAATGCCTTCTCAAAGAGGAAAAAGATAAATGCAGTGTGAAACTAGGTCCATTTGAAAGAGCAAGTGGCACAGGGACATCCCACTGAATGGAGCATTAGGGAGTTGGAGGTAAGATGTAGTGCTACTGCTGCTGTCAGCAACTTGGCTGAAAAGTTTTCCTGAAGTGCTGATCCAGAACCAACTTCTAAAGGCCGGGACACACCAAGCCGACTTCAAAGAACTAGCGGCGACGAAAGCCGACGGTCTTGTTGCCTCTCGTCGGCAGCATCGGACAAAAAAGCTGCGCTCGAACACACCGCACAGACTACAGCCGACGGCAAACTAACACGTGCATTCTGCGCATGCGTGAGAGGAATTAACGGTCTATATCAGCAGATATCAATAGTATACTGTATATTCGTCATTCAAAAGGAGAAACCGAAATAAAGATATACGAGATAAAAGCATATATACGAAACGTAAACTAAGCAGCGCTTGCTTACCATTTTGAATATCAGTAACGTTGATAACTTTAATAATTTTAAGCGGCTCATGTTGTTATGAAAACATTCACGTATTAGAATGATTGGGAAAGATCACGTAACATTTAAACAGCCTTCTGTCTTTACCGCCTTCATTTACGTGCTTGTTTTGATCACTTTTGCTTTAATTCTCAGGCACTGACTCGTTCGCTAAACTGAACATCCAATCAGAGCTCTCACTCGCGCCGACTGTCCCGATGCCGATTCAACATGTTGAATCGGGCAAACTGCCGCCGACGTGAGCACGACGAGTGGAACACACCAAATAAACTAGCCCGACCGTCGCTCGCCGTCGGCCCGACAATGGCCAACGGCCTTTACAACTAAATGCAGCTAATCCATGCAGACATATGCAAACCTGGACTTAGGTCCTTACAGCAGCAGTTCAGAATGTCAGCCACAAGCCCAGCGGCATTATATACAAGTGGATTAGGGTTAAAAAAAACGATAACTGGATAGACATTTTTAGTTTTTTTTTTTTTAAATAAGTCTGCAAGGTTGCATTCATTTGATTAAGAATAAAGTTAAATATTCATCATAATAAATCATCAGCTCCAGTGGTGCAGATGGATAAGTGCTTGGCCTTGGCTTTTTGACGTGATCGACCCAGGTTCGATCCCACCTTTTGCCATACTTTTTTCTTCTCCCTTTTCAAATCTCGTATTAGCAATAAATTATATTTACACTAAGTGAAAATAGCAGTATTTTTTAGCAATATGCTATTTACACTCGGCCCGACAATGGCCAACGGCCTTTACAACTAAATGCAGCTAATCCATGCAGACATATGCAAACCTGGACTTAGGTCCTTACAGCAGCAGTTCAGAATGTCAGCCACAAGCCCAGCGGCATTATATACAAGTGGATTAGGGTTAAAAAAAACGATAACTGGATAGACATTTTTAGTTTTTTTTTTTTTAAATAAGTCTGCAAGGTTGCATTCATTTGATTAAGAATAAAGTTAAATATTCATCATAATAAATCATCAGCTCCAGTGGTGCAGATGGATAAGTGCTTGGCCTTGGCTTTTTGACATGATCGACACAGGTTCGATCCCACCTTTTGCCGAGCTTTTTTTCCTCCCTTTTCAAATCTCGTATTAGCAATAAATTATATTTACACTAAGTGAAAATAGCAGTATTTTTTAGCAATATGCTATTTACACTAAGTGCAAATACCTATTTACACTATGTTAAAATAGCAGGATTTCTACTATCAAGTATACTACTTGTTGCAAATAGTGGCAATTATCTGCACTTCAGTATTGTAGTACATTATAAAACAGTATGCAATAATAACGTATTGAGTGTAAATTATAATTTTAATTATTAAATGGATGCCACCTTAATGGTACAATAAAGCCCTCCCTACACCTACCCTAACCCTACCCGATAGATTATTTTCAACTTTTTGATTATTTCCTTAATTGTTATTGAAAATAAATGCCTTTACGATGTGATACGAGATTTGAAAAGGGAGAAAAAAAAAGCTCGGCAAAAGACAGGATCGAACCAGGGTGGATCGCGTCAAAAAGCCAAGGCCAAGCACTTATCCATCTGCACCACTGGAGCTGATGTTTTACAGCCACTTTTAACTAAATCTAAATAGACACCCTGTAGTTTTTGATTGACAGATATCTCGTCCAGTCAGCGGTGAGTAATCTCAAACCAATAGCGCTGTCTCAAACTATACCTACCTTTTCCGGTTTGTCTGATTTGTCGTTGTGTTTTCTGACTTGCTATTTTGTTTTCGAATATGTCATTGTGTTTTCTGACTTGTTATAATGTTTTCTGAATTGTTGTTGTGCTTTCTGAATTGTTATTTAGACTTGCATTTGCGTTTGTAATTTGTTATTTTGTTTTCAGAATTGTGATTTGCTTTGCACTTCTCGGCCACCGTACTCCAGTCTTCAGTGTCACATGATCCTTTAGAAATCATTCAAACATGCTGATTTGGCGATCAAGAAACATTTCTTCTTATTAGTTGAAAATGGTTGTGCTACTTAATATTTTTGTTAAAACAGTGATACTTTTTTCACGATTCTTTAATGAACAGAAAGTTCACAAGAAAAGCATTGATTAAAAAAAATAATGGTAGCGTTTGTTTTTATTTAATTTATAGTTAGGAGCAATTATTGGATTGCATTTATTGTTCCTAAAAGTATGTGTAAACAATTCTTTATTAAATTTATTTCTGATTGGTAATATCAGCTCTGTTGAAATGTGAAAATATTTCCTCATTTAGCAACTAACTGTCAAGGGCAGTGAATGTAATAAGAATTGTATGTCTTATTTTCAAATATTTCTTCTTTAAAAGTATTAAAAGAATCATTTAAGAACCAAAATCGAAAACCAAATCATTAAATTCCTTAAGATTCCCATTCCTAAGGAATTGAGCAGATTCTCAAGGGAAAGAGTGCAACTATGACCTGAGAGAAAAGCGAGAGACCTATTGATGGGAAATACAAAGGAGAAGAATGGGTGAAGGAGAAAGCAGTTCCTATTAGCCTGTTTTATGTGTGTCCATTCCTCTCCGGCTGTCCTTTCCTTCTCTCCTGCTCCATTTATTTCCATTGATTTCTGGACTGTTGGTGTTTCTCCTCAAACAAACAGGAGCATATCAAGCATAATCACACAGTAACCATTAAATAGGGCTGTTAATCCATAAATATTTACACTGGCCAAAGAATTGGTCCTTTTACTCCGAGTATCACTTCATGATTTTCTTTTACTTTCAACCTCTCATTCCCTCGGTCACCATACATTCATATTGTTTTAGAATTGAATCAGGAATTGAGTGGTGATTGATTACGTTCTTGTCACCAAAACCATTTTCATTTTCATTCTTGGTTTCTTTGTAGTCCAGTGCCCGAAGGCACATGGTTGAAGCAAACTGAGGCAAGTTGAATATAATCAAACAGATCATGCCAGAGTCTGTCAAAGTAAAAAGGCATTACAATCGAGAGCTCTCAATAATGGTAAATAAATATGCTTTTTTTTTTGGATTCTGTGATGCTGTCAGTGTGTTTCTGCATCACAGAAATCACAGGGCCCTATTTAAAAACACAGAGCAGGCCTAACAGAAAAAAAAGAGTCAAAGAGAAGAGGTATTAAAATTTCACTGTCTTTGTAGACAGGGAAAGTGGCAATTAAAGTGTCCAGCTGAGATGCTCTTTGACAGGGAGAGTATTTTGGTGTCAGTGCTGGATCTATTTACTTTTCGTCTACTCCACAGTAAAGAATATTACTGTAAAGAGAAGCTTAAGACAGTCATATCAGACCCATACTGTACACAACTAGTATATGCACACAAACAAAACTATATTACACATACTGCGCCATATAGATTAAACATTATCATACCGTGTTGGCATACAGCATAATGTTTGTCATGAAATATATTTATTAGCTTATTTCATTTTAAAATAATTAATAATAATAAAATAATTATAAAAAATAATTGGTTACATAACAGCCCATTTTCCAGAAAGAGAAAGACTGTAAACACTACTGTTCAGAAGTTTACAGTCAGTTTGACTTTGTTTTTGAAAGAAGTCTCTCATTCTCACCAAAGCTGCATTTATTTGATCAAAAATACAGAAAAAACAGCAATGGAGCATACTACAATATTAAAAATAACTTTCTTTTTAACCTTTCTATTCTAATATATTTTAAGCTGTAATTTATTCCCACAACGGGAATGCTGAATTTTCAGCAGCCATTACTCCGGTCTTCAGTGTCACATGATCCTTCAGAAATGATTAGGTTTTATGCTGATTTAGTGCTCAAGAAACATTTCTGATTGGATTCTTTGCCGAACAGAAAGTTTTAAAGAACAATTAGTTAGAAACAAAAATATTTTGTAACAAATGTAAAAGTTACTTTTGGTCAATTTTATGCATCCTTGCTAAATAAAAGTATTAATTCCTTTAAAAAAATCATACTGACCCCAAAAGTTTGAACAGTAGTGTTTTACTTTTAGGAATATGCTAGCATACAGACAGTTTCAAAGCTAATACTGTCACGGTGTGCCTACTGTGAAGGAGCGAGGAGACGAAGGAGACTCCAGAAGTATCACAAACTTTATTTATCACAGGGAAAATCACATGTAGGACACGTGGATCGACGTTCACAGACATTCAACAAGTAGACCCGACAAAACCAAACTGAACAGACTGGGGCTTATAAACACAGGGCAATGAGGATAATTAACTAAACACAGCTGGGAACAAATGAAGAACTAATCAGGGAACATAATGGGCACAGGAAAAGGAAGAACCAAATATGGGCATAAGGAACACATGGGAAGCAAAACACACACAAAACACGGAACAGATTCTGACATTACTTCCCCCAATTCCACCAGGGATGGGGGGTGGGTGCCCTGAAGGCTGGTGCAGGACTGGGACACAGGGAATACCTCCATGGCGGAACAGGCAGCCCAGAGTGCCATGGCGGCACAGGGAGCTCAGGGGCTATGACGGAGCAGGGAGCTCGGGGCGCCATGGCGGAGCATACAGTTCTGGAGGCCATGGCAAAACAGGCAGCTCGGAGAGCCCTGGTGGAGCAGGCAGCTCAGAAACCCATGGCTAGACGGCCTCCGTAGTCTTGACCTTGGCCTCGCCACTCGGCCCGGCCACTACAGACGGACCCAACTCGGGAACTGTGGCCCTCACTGGGCTTGACTTGGGGACTGGAGCCCTCCTTGGGCTGGACATGGGAACTGGATCTCTTTCTGTGCTAGACACGGGGACTGGAAACTTCTCTAGGCTAAACTCGGGGAATGGAGCCCTCTCTGGGCTAAACTTGGGGACAGGAGCCCTCACTGGGCTAAACTCGGGGACTGGAACCCTCTCTGGGCTAAACTCGGGGACTGGAACCCTCACTGGGCTAAACTCTGGGCCTGGAGCCCTCCGTGGGCTAAATTTGGAACAGGAGCCCTCCGTAGGCTTAAACTGGGAACAGGACCCCTGTGGGCTAAACTCGGGAACAGGAGCTCTCTGTTGGCTAAACTCGGGAACAGGAGCCCACTTTGGGCTGGATTCAGGGACTGGGAAGCGCTTATGAGGAGCTGGCACTGGAGGGTGCTCTGGAGGAGCTGGCACTGGAGTGCGATTTCCATGATCGCGGAGGGAAACAAACAGGAAGCAAAAACTGTTAAAAAAAACAGTAAAAAAAAACGGGGAAAAAAACAGGGGGCGTCACTTACTGTTCTGTTTTTAGTCAGGTATGCTGTCACGGTGTGCTTACTGTGAAGGAGCGAGGAGACGAAGGAGATTCCAGAAGTATCACAGACTTTATTTATCACAGGGAAAATCACACATAGGACACAGGGATTGACGTTCACAGACATTTAACAAGTAGACCCGACAAAACCAAACTGAACAGACTGGGGCTTATAAACTAAACACAGGATAATTAACTAAACACAGCTGGAAACAAATGAAGAACTAATCGGGGAACATAATGGGAACAGGAAAAGGAAGAACCAAATATGGGCATAAGGAACACATGGGGAGCAAAACACACACAAAACACTGAATTCATGGAACTTTCAACACATAGAGCTCTGGAGGTGAGAAGTGTTTTACAATCACGGTCATTTCTGTTTACTACTGTTATTATGTGGATGAAAGTAAACAAAGCATGCTGCACAATTCTCGTCAACAAACCTCTTCTCAACTAACACAGTTTACAATAGCAATAACTGTTATTGCTATTGTATATAGCAGGAACAAAAACCTTTTTATACATTTGCTTAATGAAAAGAGTGCAAACACTAAATTACTGTTTCTGCAACTGCAAAAAATAAATAAATAACAATGTGCCAGAGATGATTATTGGCTTGTTGTGATTGATGCTCTCAACGGGGGTTTACAAGGCAGCAATAATACAATACTTGAGACGACATGCTGATAAACTACATCCAATCTCAGTGTGAAACCCGTGTGCATTTGTTCTTGTGTGTGTGTGCGCGAGTTCTGCGCTGCTTCATCTGGTTCCATGCCAGTCATATCCTATAATCACAGTGTGTTCTCAACCAATGAATACACTGCCTTTTGCTTTATTAATACAAATGTATGTACGTACGTCTGGTTGCCTTTGGAGGACCAAGGGGGGAGCCTTGACAAAGCAGCAAGCCCTGAGACAAAAGATGTGGGCAAATCTGCCCTGCTGACATGGAAGAATTCATTTCAATTACAAATGTCCTCCACCGCTCGGCAAAGACGAAAAGCAACAGCCCTCCACCAAATGGAGTGTTGGAAAGGAAGAATGGTGCAGTACATAGAGCGAACAAGACACAGAAACAGCAACCTGCTGCTTTGATTTGCTTGGAGGTTGTGTTAATGATTCTGTGACATTATTTCCTATGTGACTGTGATTTTTCCATCATGATGGTACGTTCATGATGCAATGAAAATCCAACCTTTGTTCCTCCAAGACACACTTCTACTTCTTATTCTTTTGATCATTATACTTAGGGATTCACGATTAAAAAATAATATTTTTAAATACTTTACTTAATATTAAAATACAATTTACATTGAAATATTCAGGGGGGAAATGGAATAAAATAATCTCCTTCATGTAGGCTACATCAAAAACTATTTTTAGGCTAAAAATATTGGACCCAACTCACTTTCATGGTATGAAAAATATATATTTTTCTAATGTCTTTTTTTCTTTCTTTAAGCAAAACATTCCTTTATTATTATTATTATTATTATTATGGGTTTACACTTCATTTAGATATTATTTTTCTTTCTCTGGGCCATTAGTATGCAAATCAAACAAAATTAGGACATTCAGTCTAATATGGTCAGTGTCTGGAGGTTCTGGTCAAAATTTCTTATGATTTAATTTTCTTCATGCTACTTGCATGCAGCCTCTCTCTCCCTCCTCCTTTGTTTCTTATTCCTTTGAGTGTGTTTGCCTCAGCCCTGCTTTTCTGCAAGGACGGCAAGATTGTGGTAGCCCCACCATCACTCATTGCCGGCCAGTGTGTGTCTTGGTGTATGTTTTGGGGGGAGAGCAGCTCCCTCCTGTGAATGTGTAATTGTGGATGATTTTCATTCATGATATCCACCCCCATCCATCCATCCATCCATCCATCCATCTATTCATCCACACACAAACTATTTAAATAATTAGTCAATGATAAATTAATTGTCATTAATAATTTAATGGATTAGGCTTATCGACTGTCTGGTCTATTAATCATTGCTGGTGCAAATGCCTCCACACAATACAGAAAAACATGGTTTACTGTAGCTTGCACTTCACATAACATCTGTGACACTGACATGCATCCATGCATGCCATACATATGATGCACTCTCAACTTGTTATATATATGAACAAAAGCATACACTAAAAATACCATGATAGTTGGTTAAAATAAAACATGACAACAAGCACTATAATCTACCTGACAGGGTCTGATGTATCATCTCTGTGTTCACCAGAAGGATATGTAGATGTGCTGACCTGAAGTATCACTGTGATTGTATGTAAGTGTAGTAGCATGTTACGCACCTTACTCACACCTCACACTATAACATTCTGACCGTGTACAGTATGTGATTTATGGCTTTCCAACAACACCAGGTCTGATGATCGGTGTATCAAACATTTGCGACAATGATGGTTATTACATCACAAAGGATAAAATTTACACAAAATCACAAAAATGTACACAATCAACTATAATGATATTATCATCATTAACAAAATGTTAAGTTTTACTTTTAATATTACATTTTTATATTGCATTTTATTTTAATGTTTAATGCCGCAAAATTTACCAAAAAAAATGTTAATTCCATCACAGACATTAAAATGATTGAAGATACGTTGGCAAGGCATGAAATGCAAGCATACAAAATGAGCAAATGCAAAATGTAGTAACTATACACCACAAGCCCAATAGTCCGACCCATTCTTATTGTTTAGACCTGAGTGGTATATTAAACAAAAAAAATGCACTGAGAAACATCAAACTGAAAATCAGTCTTATTCGCATGTGGCTATGTGTATGTAGTATTCAGATTCCTGCATATACGCTGTGCAGTTTTAACATTTCCATTAAACAATTTTTTCAACATTCATTTAAAAGACAACTTAATTATGGAAATTCCTGAAGAAAAAAAATGGACATCTCTAATATATACAGTCCACCGTCATCTCATTTATAAAACCCCATAATCAAGCACAGCCTAGGTCAATGTTATTCTGTTCATTGTTCCACATAATACTGATAGTGAGATTCAAATCTGACAAGTGCAAGTTAAAAAAAAGCCATTATACCCAACAATCATCTCCTCACTAGCGCTCCAGACTGACATTTAGTGTCTCACATTAGAGCTGCAATTAGCAGCATATGGCTCCAGCATCATAGCAAAGGGGGTAAATGGACTGGGCTTTAATGAAGTGCACCAGCATACATACAGTAAGTGCTCCAATCAAACACTCCTCAAATTCTGCATCTATCTTCACTCATTAGTATTCACGGCACATAAGATGCACATGACCAGCACCTTTACTAGCGGATCATAATTTACATGTATGGATTTTCACAAATTTTCTATAGAGCTGTTTTTGGATTTTTTGACTGTCACGATAATCATATCTCTTTAGCTAATCTCTCATGCTCTGATGAAAATCATTATGGCGTGTAGGAGGGACATACACAATGACTAAGCTCCTCTGTTGCACTACAAACCAGCTTGACTGGTTGGGAACCCAGAAAGGCTGACATGTCTTTTTGCTGATGCCTCTGAATCACACGAATAATCGGTGTGATGCATCAACATCTGAATGCGAAAAATAACAGGCACGTCTCACATTGACAGGTCTTTAAAAGCACTGTTCAAACAACATTCAATCACAACACAACATTTTACCACTGAACTAATGACTTTATAATCAGGACTTGGATCGTCAGTTGAGTACAAGTCTACATTGAGCACCTTCAAAATAAGATTGACAAATGGTGCTTGCACATGAAACATCTGCAGACACAATGCTAGATTGTTGTGGGTTGTTGCCAGAGCATTATTATGCAGTTGCTAAGATGTTTTGTGTGGCTATTAGCATGTTGCTACGCTGTTGCTAAGATGTTCTAGGTTTCTAGGTGGTTAATTTGGCCTAAATCCAAAAAGGCCACCACCAACTCTCTACTATGATGTTCTGGCACAATATGAATTGTCCCTCTTCAAAGGCTATGAAATATTTTGGCATGTTTCATCCAGAGGACTTACATATGGCAGCTGCAACCCCTTCAATGTCAGATAAAGGTGAATTAATATACTTAATAAAAGAAATGGCACAACTGTTTCCAACTGCCCTGAAATAAATTTGTTATAGAAAAATTTTCACTCAGAAATGGTAAAACTCAGTAAATTTCACAAACAATTACAAAGAAAAGGCAAGTAAAATTGAATTAAATGTCAAATAGCAAGATTGAAAGAGTATTTTCTTGTAACATGTATTCCAATAATCTTTTATTTACAAAGTATAAACAACTGTAACACTATTTATTATTTAATATTTATAGTAATATGAACATTATATTATTACAAACATTAAAATATACTGCAGCATAATATTTAGTATTAAATAATATTCATATAAATTAAATATTTACATAATGCTGACTGCAATTTCATCAGTTTTCAGCAGAGATCATGTTTAGATAGATACACAGTCAAATAAAGGCACTTTAAACCTACAAGAATATATTTTAATAGATTTTTTTTTAATACTATATTCATATTGTCCTACACTAATTTAATAAAATATTAATGAGCTTCAACACCTGACAGAATATGTAAATCTAATGTTAAACTATTCAAAAGGTCTTTAATCTTTATCAATTATTTAAGAAGAAAAGGGTGCTCTGGGGAAAACAGCAATAGTGTGGAATTAGGAGCTAGTGAACCTCACGTTTCAATTTAATACTCTATTATTTTCAGCAGAGTAATGTAGTGAATAACCAACAGCTCTGATCTATTACATGCATGCTATAGGAATGGATATATCAGCATATGTGAAGTCTGGAGTGTTTCCTGTTGTTGCAAGTCTCACACAGAGCACATTATCGCTTTCCATTGAGCCTGTGAGCAAATTCATTCCAGTCTACAAAGCAAAGATTTAGAAAGTCCATGGGAAACATACATGTTTGCTTTTTGAAAAGTCCAGCGCCCTTTTCTGTGTCCACGGGGATAACCGATAGTTACCTTCAATTGTGAGAGTGATTTCAATCCGCATAGTTATACAAGCGCACCCACCAAATCCAAGTCCGCTCACTTCCTCTCGTTGAATGTTTTCCAGTCACCTAAGCGTATCCAGGGCTCCCCCCCCCCCCCATTAGAATATAAATGAACCCCCTGCCCGACCGCCACGGTTGTCACAATGTCACCCACCTCCCTATACCCACTGACTTCTCCTTCATTTGGTTTCACTGCGACTGACATGGGGGTAAACATGGTGCTGGTCTGCAGCGGTGTGAGAGAACTCCTGATGGGCCGAAGTTCTAAAGGCCCATGTGTGTGGTTTTCTGAGGGAACAGAGGGAGACGTGTTCTGCCCTGTTTTATTCTGTAGGGAGCTATGAAAGCGTGAGCTGCGGGAAACCTTTTTGACATGATGGGAGCAGGGAACAGGACGCAGCCCAGCGGTGGGGTGAGGGTGGAGGCTGGGGTTTGACAGTAACAAAAGACATCTCTTTATAGACTTCGGAATTGTACGGAGAGTTTTCACGGCTGATCACCAGTGAATGAGGGCAAAATAAGTTTGCTTAGTGATCTCACACTTTCTCAGAGCTAAAAACACAATAACTTCAACGTAATCCAAAGGGCACTGACATTCATGCGCACAAGCGAAAATGCACACGTAGGGTTGGTTACCGAAACCCGGTGCTAATATGGCACCGGTACCTTTATGACCAGTATGTACTGGACCGAATCAGAATGCAGATTTTGGTGACACTTAAATGCCTGAGCTGCTTGAACTATTTGCGCTCTGGTGCTCCAAAACGGACGTAAGAAGCATTATCACCGCACGTGATCACTAGTTAAATTATACTGCATTCATGTGGTGTCAGAATAATTGGAAAAATAATTTCCCAACTGAGAAAATTAATGTGAACACAAGTCGGAAAGCTCTGATAATACAAATCCAACACATCTTTGTAGTAACATTAGCATCCATGTTGTTTTCAAATTCTGACTTAAAAGCACAACGCGTGATATAAGACAATCAGAGGAGTGCTTGAATGTAACAATTCCACTTGCTCTGATGGCAGCAGGTAGCCAACCATTAGCTAGCTACATTAAACATACTTAGATTAATGACTTGCAATGACAAGCGTTTCGAAACCTGTTGTCCAACAAAAAAAGAACATTACATGTTTTTACTTAACAACATCAGTCAAATGCTTCCTTTTGTGATCTGATTTGTCTTCTTATCACATAATGAGGCAGAAAATATATTCTATACTGTAAAAAAAAGACTGTCGATTAGCAATTGATTATAAATATAATTAATTATTATGAAAATACAAGAGATGGCTTGAAGAACACAGATAAACTATACATTCCCACAGTCAAGTGTTTATTGTCTTCATGTTTCATCATTCCAAATGTTTCTATCTTATTTTTACTCAATTACAGCGATAGCTGGATTCCTGTGTCCATATCAAGGATTTCCTGGAACGTCATCAGTTCTATTACTTTTGTGATGCATATTTGGAGTTTCTGCGAGATGGCACCCTCTGGCTTCCAGTATGAATGAAACAGACATTAAATGTGTATAGTGCTCAATAATGGCCAATCCATCCTATTTTGGGTAAAAATAGAAGTAATACTTCTCTCAAAAGAAATTTTAAGTAGACATGATAATCCATGTGTACAGGATTTGTTTAGTTTTTTTTTATCGCAAATCACAAAAAAAAAAAAAACACTATGGAGTGCTAAGCCACCAGAACCAAATCAAAAGGAATGGTTAAAAACTGTGTGTATTGAACTGTGGGCTAACTATATTGTTGCATCCCTACCAAGAATACAGACTATTTTGCTGTTATTAGTACTGTAACTATTATTTTGTGTTAGATTATTGTAGTTGGGTTAGGTGGCTTAAGTTTTGTTATGCAGATTTGTTGGGTTTTGTATTATACTTTAAACTTTAAAAAAGATTAAAAAAGATTTTTTTTCAATAAAAAAGCCATTATTTTATGTCATCTACCATCGTTTGTGGCTCTTAGTATTATTTTTTTTAAATAAGTATCAGTTCAGGCACCGGTACCATTTTAAAAGTATCAATTAGGGTCAGCGATGTCTACCAAATTGGCATCAGACGATGTCTACAGTGAAACATCACAATGTATGATGACCTATGGGGTGGGGTAGGTTTGCTAAAACATTAAAAACAATTATATAATTAAAAACATAAAATTATTATTTTCCACTAGATATTTTCGTCTTCATCTCATCAGCTGTGCAGCAGCTGACCACTAAAGGCCCGAGGGGAATCACGATGCTGGCTCACCATCACAATGTCTGTCAGCCATCAGCAATGCCGATGGTCTATCGGCCCAACCCTAGTATCAATTTAGCACCGGTCTCGTAAAAACCCCAAACAATACACAACCCTATGCACACGTATAACGTAAAACTTTATTAATGTGCATCCACAATCCCACAGGCTTTTGATCTTCTGACAGAGTATGAGAGTGTTTTGATGTTGTGGACCAGCATGAGTCCTGCTCAATTGGACTGAGGATATATCAAAGGTGTCCGGCAAGGGGAAGGAACCTCTCTGATCAATGGCTGCCCCTGGCTGGTGAGCCATCTTTAATATTTCAACTGTCTAAGCCTCACAACTCTGTTGAGATGGCTTAACAGAGGCCAGACGTTGCCGCAATCCAGTAACCCGCTGAATGCACTCAGTCTATTGCAGTTAAGGCTAACGGACTACCTGTAGGCAACAGATATACGTTTTCTGATTAGATAAAACACCTAAACAGATATATTTTTAAGCTTTTATCTAGAACAAAGTTTTCGATTTCCCATCTGTACACATTGATGCAACCAATACAGGTACACTACCATTCAAAAGTCAGGTTAGTGCAGTTTTTTTTTTCAATTTGTTCAGCAAGGACGCATTAAATCAAAAGTGACATTAAAGGCATTTATAATGTTCCAAAATATTATTTTGAACTAACTATTCATCAGAAAATCTTGAAAAAAAAAAAACAAGTGTATCATGGTTTCCAAAAAATATTAAGCAGTACAACCATTTTCAACATTGAAAATAAGAAATGTTTCCTGAGCACCAAATCAGCACATTAAAATGATTTCTGAAGCATCATGTGACACAGAAGACTGGAGTAATGACTGCTGAAACTTCAGCTTTGTCATTACAGGATTTAAAAAAAATATATATTAAAATAGAAAAGTTATTTTAAATTGTAATAATATTTCATAATTACTGTCAACATTTTCAAGATTGTCAATATTCTGTCAATACCAATAAACTAATTGTACATTTAATAAATCAACAATGTATGATAATTTTCTATTATCAAGGAAGGTTATAAACGGTTTAATCAAAACATGATTGAGAAAACAGTGGCATACATTGATTTATTTGTGGCGACCCGCCACAATATCAACACTGACCGGCCCAAAAGGCTTTGACTAAGTTGAATAAACATGAGCACTGCACGTTTCAAAATCAAAACGCGGCACGTGTATTTTTATATAAATGTATCTTTTTTTGAAGGGAACCGATTGTCTTCAGAAAAGTTTTGATGTCATTTTCATTTAATGTTTCCTATAATGCCTGATAAAGCAGCATTTATGAGCGTAGCGCTGTTTTGTGTTCAGTCGTTACCTGGGAAACCACTATTTCTGCCACTCCTAAAGTGCCTCCTGCTGGCAGAGAATGAATTTGCACTTTCAACAAGCCCGTCTGCGGTTTTATATTTACATTATATAAATATATATTTCCCCCAGGGGAAGTGCCGCCACACAGAGTGTGTAAGTCTGTGGGAAACAATGAAGGTTGACGTGAGGAATATTTAATATCCTCCATGAACACTTTAAGGTGAGCACTGTGACTTTCTAAAACCGCTAATCGTGGTTCCTATGCTAATCTATGACTTGCAGCATCCCAGTCAACACATGCAGCAGTGTCACATTCAGCATAACAGTTCTCATTGTTCCAAGTGGAATTCTTAAAGCATATATTGGTGTCATTAGTATTCCTTGGAGCTAATGCTGTTTCCCCTCTGTGGGCCCTGCAGAGCAAGGTTAGAGGCATTCAAAAGAGCGAACACAAAACCTGCCACTTGTGATATGAATGTACCAGTGCTTCATAAAATCAGCGCTTAGCATAGCATTTAGTCTTTAAAGGGGTCATATGATGCTGCTAAAAATAACATTATTTTGGGTATTTGGTGTAATGAAATGTGTTTATGCGGTTTAAAGTAAAAAAACACATTATTTTCCACATACTGTACATTATTGTTTCTCCTCTATGCCCCGCCTTTTTGAAATGCATCGATTTTTACCAAGCTCATCGGTCTGAAAAGCGAGGTATGCTCTGATTGGCCAGCTATCCAGTGCGTTGTGATTGGCCGAATACCTCAAGCGTGTGACGGAAATGTTACGCCCCTCACCATACTGTGATGCCGTGTCCCGGCCGGAGCGACGAGACAAAAAACATGAAAACCCATTACAAACGAGGCATTTGTTGCATCCAGTGGGGACATAATTACGGATTATAATGACTTATACTGTCTTTTTACACGTTGCGTTGCATCACGCCACATAAACATAAAACCATGTCTGCATTTGTGATAGGAGAAATGACAAGCTACAAATGCTACTCTACACTGCCCAATACTCGCGTTTGAATCATCAGTGGCAAATCCTTTAAATCACGGCGGCCTAGCGTGAGCAGAGGCGGTGGGCTTGAGAACGGCGTGGCCAGTGGATTCGACGAAGGAGCGGCAACCACATGTGACGACCCCGGACTGGACTCCGCTTCGTCCACAGTGAAAGCCGATCCGGCGATCCACAGCACTAAGTTGATGTATTCCCTCAGCGACCAGCACAAAGCAGCTCTAGGCATGATGAAGCGGATATCATCCTCTTTTGGAAGACCAAACAAAGTAGTTTCGCTTTCACAACGAAACACACAGCTCTTCACGACATGGCGCTGGCAACAATACTACAGCGAGATTAAAAGTTACGCCTTCTTTCTTTGCATTTGGGCAGCGTTATGCAAATCTTCACACATAGTGACGTAGATATGTGGGGGCGTGTTAGAACGAGCCGTTTTAGGTAGGCGTGGTTGACTCTTAGCTTTTATAAAGAATATCTCTTTGGATTTGAGACTTTAGTCTTTGCAACTTTACAGATCTTCTTTATGCACCAAGAGCTTGTAACACTCCAAAGAGAAAGGAAAAACTTAAATCGCATCATATAACCCCTTTAAACCTTTAGAGGTACGCTTATGAAAGCTAGTATCTTTCATATTTGATCAGAGTGAATTGAATGTTGTAAGCAACTCTATTCATTTACTAACTGCTTGTTTTCTTTAAAAAAACACACACACACTAGCTTCTCTAATCTTTTTGTATTCTATCTGTTTTATTTTTATTTATTATACAATTAACAAAAGCAAAAAAGGCCTCTAACACTAGCTTGCTCTATTCTTTTTCTATTCTATCTGTTCTCTTTTCATGTATTATATAATTAAAAAAAACCTTGCTACGTGTACTGCGTTAAGCTAACTGAGACTTGTTATAGCACTTGCATATCATTGCTCTTGTTGATTTTGATTACTTCCATTGTCCTCATTTGTAAGTCACTTTGGACAAAAGTGTCTGCTAAATGACTAAATGAAAACGTAAGCAAAAAGATGTGCCTGAATCTCCTTAAACCTCATTTTTGGAGGTAAATACTCTGAACAGTTAGTGCTGTCCCACTGAGCGATAACAACAGGTACCAAAAAGGGAAATTAAGAGGAACAGAGAAGCTCCACGGAAGAAAGGAGAAAATTAAAGGGAAGAGGAGAGAAAATTAGACAGCAGATATGAGCAGACCCCTCTTGAACAATGCTGTCAGTGTGGGCCTCAGTCCCAGCCTCTAGATGTGAACACAGTGTGTCTATGCTTGGCTCCAACACTCTGTGAATAAGAACAAGGATTGTGGAGCAAGATGTTAATGGCACATTTGCTAAATGTTCAGCCATTGTATCACAAATTTTATTTGAGTGATAATGTGTCCCACTACAAAACGCTGATTTGATAAGTGAAAACTCTTTAAAAATCATTGATATTGTAAGAAGCACAACAAATACAATACAATAATACAATACAATACATCTTTATTGTCAACCATGGTTGAAATTTGTCTTTGACCACACCAGTGAAAACCAAATACACATACAGACACATACTACAAAATACATAAAAACCATCATACTGAATCACAGCTTTTTGATTAATAAATCCGATCGCAGCAGGTACAAAATATATTTTATAAATATTTGTCTTTGCTCTAGGCATTCAAAATCGACTCCCAGAGGGCATAAGAACAAAATAATTGTGGTTTGAAAACTATTTTACTTGCTCTATAAAATTATCCTCATTTATGTAACCTTGATAAAGCTAATTCAGTAATATTTTATTTAATTTTGTTTTAGTTCTTTAAAAAAAAAAAGGTTTTCCATCATTAATAAACGGACCATTTATGAATTCCCTTTATGATGAGAGGGTATTTCTGTTTTAATATTGCCTTTAATATAGCCTGTTCAGAGCTGATATTAGGCTCATTTATTTTAATCTATGAATGTTGTACCGGGCCAAATTAAACTACTAACCCAGTTTCAATGACCAAATTATGTAACTGAAAACAAAACATTTTGAGCCACTCAACACTGAGGAAAGTTCATCTGTTTGAGAAATCAAAAGCATGACTAAGAAGAGAGGGAAAGAGAAGAAAAGAGTGATTATGCTTTATTATGATTATGATTAAGATAATTAAAATGGAAATAAAAGCGTTATATGGATAATAGAAGGAAATGAGCACATGGAGCGATTATCTGTGAGATGAACATTAGGGAGAACAAGAGAGAGTGAGATAAGACATTTTCTTCACAAATAAGTTCACTGAATCTAAATGATATAGAAAGCAAATGTAAAATGTGATGGAAGACCAGTGAAATCATTCCAAAAGAGCTGTTGCAAATAATGAGAGTAATGTATTTGTTATCTCATGGCAAATAAATAAATAAATCAGACTAAATATTGATTGATTAAATTATTTCTTTATTTTCCAGGAAAACTGTTTTAAGACTTCTTTTCAGAGAATTTATCTTGAATGAAGTAGATTTTTTAATAACCCGAACGCAAATATGTTTTTGCTTCAAGCATAAACCTCACAAAATTGTGTAAACAAGACAAAATCTTATGCAATATTAATATCTTGTTCACTTCTCAAATAATAATATTTTAGTTTGTTTGTTTTGCAGAGTTAAGGGTTTAATGCCAATCATTACAGAGGATGGATGATTTCTAGAAAGTTAACCTATGTGCAAAATATCAAAAACAGAATTATATTGCTGTTATACTTTGATCAGCCAAATGCATATTTACACTAAACATTAATTTTTTTCTTTTTAGACGGTTCAAGATACACTCTCATACAATTCAAATTAAGTTATTATAAAAAAACAGTGGTATAAGATTAAAGCTATTATGATTCATCACTCTTTTTCTCAGTAGAAATAGAGAGGTGCGGCCGGAGCATGTTTCTGCTGACCTTAAAATGAGCTACAATGCAAAAGAGGCAGGTGCTTTGAGGGCATCCACATCTCTGTTTTTGTCTCTCTCTCTCCGTCTCATGAACAGGGCTTCACAGTAGCCTAATTTATTTTCGATTATACAAACCTTTGCTGAGTTAAGGGTTTAATGCTCAAATTAAACCCTTGTTCTTAGAGCTCAAATGTGTACCATAATCTTAAAGCTATTGTATGCACACACCTCATGCTGCTATCACAGTTGGGGGAGCTCATTGTGACAACTAAACTGATAGAAACAAGGCCTGCATAACAAACAACAACCAAAGGTTTTGAACCAATTCACTAATATCCAGTTGGCTCCCAAGGAACGAATATTAAGATTCACTGCAGTTAAACACTCTGATTGCAGTAATAGCAGGTGGCGGCCTTAAGTGGCCACTCTCTTCCTTCCCAACTGCACCCAGGCATAAATGGCTGACTGGAGGATGGCGAGGGGTCTGGTGCATTGACATTCCCCCAATGTCCAACTTGGAACAAAGAGCAGACGGCTTTCCCTCCCTTAGGGAGGTGTGGAACAATTCATTCCTTTCTAGCCCCTTATTTGGGGCTGAAACTTGTGGATCTTAATTGTATTACTCTGATCCGTATGGTGGGAGCGAAGAGGAGGGGTGAAAAAGCAGAATAGAAATGGAATTTAGATTTAATGAAAGACTGTAATCCCAAAGCTCTCTGGAGATAATTCGCTTTAAGAGTGAACATTATGCCAGTGCGTGGCTAAGAGGATCACGCCTGTTACGCAGAGAGGAGAGACGGAAAGGGTCAGTTATGACGGAGAGGGGAAAGTGGGGAGAAATGGAAGATGAAAAGGAAAATGATGAAAGGAGACGATAATCAGGTACAGTTTATGCCTAGGATTACCAACCTAAAAAGTAGGGAAAAAACGATATAAAGTTATAATTAAATTTATAATAATATTTAAATTTATAATAATAATACATGAATAAATATATATATATATATATATAAAAATAAAAATAAATGATTAGGTGGGAAAAAATATACCTGAATTAAATATTTGTAAAATTTATTTTTATGAAGTGGTTCAATAATTATTTTCTTAAAAAATAAACAATAATCCTCTGCCTTTAAAGCTGCATATAACGAATGAAGTCTAAAACCCATGTTTTAGTGCAGTGTCTGTCCTTCGCCGCTGTTCAGGGCACATTATTTACATACGTTTCTAACTACATCTGAATGTAATTTTGATTGCTTTAATCATAATGAGTCTTAGGTACATATACGCCTACATTTTAATGCAGTCAAGCGACTGAAATACTCTTGCTGAAAGCCCAATGTTGGAAGTAGATAAATAAAAGAGTAAAAGAAGAGGCCAAAACCATTTTAAATAAACAAGACAAGTTCATTTGAATTCTGTGGCCAGTCTAGATTAATGTCATGAAATTGATGCTGTTTCTACTACAGATAAATTTAAATCAGCAGTGACCAAAGGTAAATACCTGGGGGGGAGGGGTCTGTGCACTGGACACTGAACAATGTTGCCTTTCTCCAATTTTTTTTTTTCCCTAAGAATTTCTGTGCTTAGAGAATCCAACCTTGATCTGTTAAGCCTGTGAACCTTGAAGACTGAAACAGAAGTGCATGCAAACTTCAGCTGAAAGGTCCTGGTGAGTTTCTGCAGATTTTAAATCTGTGAATGATAACCTAAAGACTTACCTAAACAGACAACAGACTGCTACACTTACACAGAAAAAAACAACAACATTTTATTATCTGAGATTGCTGTCGGAATTTTAAAAAATCATTATTTTTAGCTGGTTCTTTGAATTAGAGTAATGGCTGCGGAAAATTCATAAACTGTACTTTAAAATGTATTAAACATCATATTTTATTATGTGAACTTGTCTGAAATGAGCAAATTATTCTTTTGAGCTGGTTCTTTGAATTATTCAAAAGACTCAAGAACTCACAAGTTTTCGGTTTGAATCAGTCTGAGAAATCCTTCAATGAATGTTCCAAAAAAGTCAACTACTGAATGAACATCTGACTAACTTACCTTCACATGCAACTCTTTGTGATTTGTAAACTAGTCATATCCAACTCGAATTAAACGAGAATGAAATGTATTTGATCAAACTTTAATTAGATTTAAAAAAGCACTACATTAAATATTAAATTTAAGTATAAATTTCAGGAAACTTTGAGAAAAACTTGAGAAAAGCAGAAGAGCAGTAAAGTAAGAAAATAGAAGCCAGATATAAAAAACTCAGATGGTGTTATAGGGGAAGAGTAGAGAGGAGAAAGTGAACAGACAAAATAAATGAACTGAAACACTTGAACAGGAATTTAGCATGCTGGATAAAAGTAAACCCTTCCATTAACTAACCATGGCTCAACTCTGAACTTGCTCACCCCATTGAAACACTGACACATTGAGCAAGGGACCATTGCGTAAGAATCCTTTGGCCCTTTTAGGGAAAGAGGTGACAACTATAGGCTCGAAAACTAAGATTAATGCTTCCCAGTGTCTTAATACCAAACCCACACTCCATAAAGACCTCCCCTTCACTTAACTAACAGCCTTCCCTCCCTCTCTTGTTTTTGGCATGGCATTCACTCATTACTCAGGCTACGGGTAATTCCACCAATGTGCTAAAGGCAATAACCCTGTTCAGCACTCTGTGTCTGTGGTGATGAGTAGACTGGCAAAGCCAACAGCAGAGTAGTGCTGCATGTACCATAGAATATGCCATTATTTTACCTGTGAGTTCTATGTTAAGTTCGCCATAAAAATAACTGTTGTTTACGCTTCAATACAAATATCTAAGATACAGTAATAAGCATAGTTACATGAAGGGTGTAACAAATTTTAACAAACTTTATTTAGCAAATTATTTTACTCCAGTACTAACATTTTTTTTAAACACTTTGCAGTGCCATATGAATACCATGGTAATTATTCTGTACCATGGTATACAGTATAACCATCTGATATCATCACTGTGCCAACGCAAAATTAGGTGAATTAAAAATAATAAATTATATTAGATATGAAATATATATACCAAATACATTTTAAATATGCACTACTGTCAAAACTTTGAGGTCACAAAGACTTAAGAAATTAGTACTTTTATTTAGAAAAGATAGATTGATCAAAAGTGACAGTAAAGATATTTATAATGTTACAAAAGATTACCATGTCAAATAAACACTGTTCTTTTGAACTTACTATTTATCAAAGAATCCTGAAAAAATGCATCACTGTTTCCACAAAAATATTAAGTTGTTTACTGTTTTCAAAACTGATAATAAGAAATGCTTTTTGAGCACTAAATCAGCATATTATAATGATTTCTGAAGGATCATGTGCTTGAAAATTCAGCTTTGCCATCATCAATAAAAATAAATAAATAAATAAAATGTATTTATAAAACATTACTGATTTTCTTACTGATCAAATAAATGTAGCCTTGGTGAACATAAAACTATTTTTGAAAAAACATTTAAAAAAAGAAAGGAAAAAAAACCTTACTCACTTTCATAGCACAACACACAAACTACTATTTACACAGAGTTTACAAAGTGTCTGTGGGCACTTTTGTACTTTGAAAAGATATTAATGACAATGCAGTCTTCACTCATTGATAAGGTGGTAAGGCCAGTAAAAAGAGGTTTCCCTTGTACCACAAGACAGATTGTCTCATTAGCTCTCAATAAGCCTGTGAAATGGATCTTATTTGCAACAAATGTATGTCTCCTGAGGAGAAACCAAGCAGTGATTGGCTTCCCATTCCCCAAGGGAACTCTCCTTTCCTTGAAGATGATCATCATCACCGAAACATCTCTATGCAATGATCCTGAATGTAAAGCTCATTATAACAATACTGTGAGTTTCGAGGTGACAACAAACATAGACGAAAGGCTTCTAGCTAATTCTTTCACGCAGGCATTTGGAGATTATTGTAGACGCAGATTGCAGGGGCAAGATGGGGGTGGCTGGGTTTAGGGAAGGCCTTTTATCTCGGGGAATACCAGTGGAGCTCCAGTGACATGAGGGATGAAGAAGCAGACTGCCGGTTGCCCAAGGATACAATATTTCCTTTGCCAAGCAGCTCTGACTTTCATCGCTTTCACCCCAAATCCCCCCAAGAGATATCAGTCACTGATTCTCCACAAGCTACACAAGGGCATTTTCCCCAAAGTCATTGTCAATATCACATCAAGTGCTTAGATGAGTGTTGAGCTGAACTTTCTACAAAAACTTGACTATTTACATACTGTAACCTCCAAATTCTGATGTAAACATCTTCGCTTTAATAATTACAGCTTAAAACAGTGCTGAAAACAAGAGTTCTTTGAACTTCTTTAGCTATTGTCAAAAGTAAACATGGACCAAACAATATACATTCACCCTCAAAGCATCGCCCATATGAAAGAGACAATACGTAGCCCAAGGGGGATGCGTTTGAAGATGTTACTCTTGAAAAACTCAGAGGTGTTTCTATTGTATAATTCATGCCAGTCCGGTTTTGGTCTTTGGAGTGAGTGTTTGATGCTTGTTCACAGTGGTATAAATATTTATTGACGGTTTGCCAATCTCTTCGCTCATTAGTGAGCTCTCCTTCAGGCTAGGATGGGCTCCTCTATGGACTGGTCCATATGGACTAATACATACTTGCCAACTAACTTTCAAAGAGAATAGAAAGAGAAATTATCATTAAATTAAAGGTGACCTATTATGCAAAAATCACTTTTATAAGGTGTTTGAACACAGTTGTGTGGCCACACTGTGTGAAAACAACCAGCATATAATGGTAAAAATCCACCCACTCATTTTTTTTATAATCCCAATAAATCATAAACAGTCTCTCCAAACGAGCGGTTCCAGATTTCTCCCTATATTGATGTCATACTAGGGAAAAGTCCCGCCCATTTGTGACAATCTCTGCCCTATTAGCATAGACCCCACCCTGAGTGAGAAGCAGCAGTCCGCCATTACGGTTTTCTTGCTGTAGCTGCTGGAGATACAATGTCAGCGCCAAAGAGGCATTACAAGTGTCGTGTGTTGGGATGCACCAACAAACATAGGAGTCTCCATATATACCGCTGAGGACACGGTGGTTAAATTCAATTTTCAAAGGAAATGTCCCGGAAAAACCCCCCCGGAAAAGTCCTATATGTTTGTGCTAATCATTTTACACTGGACTGCCTCACAAACGAGGGTCAGTTCAGTGCTGGAGTTGTGCAAAGTTTGATTCTGAAAGAGGGATAAATAGCAATGCTTCGTGCGCGAACGTCAGCTTCAGACAAAGTAAGTATCACAAGTAATATTTTGTTTTCCAAAAGAGCTTCTTGGCACTCTGCGAGACTAATGTTGCTAAAGCTACCATTGTCTCTGCCTGTTTTCACTGATGCTGCCTTCACGTGCAACCAGAATGATCGGAAATAGGAATGTGGTAGTTAAAAGTTGCATATGGAACCAATGTGAAGTCAAGCTCATAATGTGACAGCACGCAAAGACACCATGAGACCAACAATTTCATTATTTGTATCGTGCCGTGCTCCCCGTCGGTGTAATTCATAAACACGCATTTACTGCACAGTGCAATCAGATTGTGTGATATTGTCCTGTTTTGTTATTGCCGGTATGCCAGAGTATGAGATCTTGAAGCTCCACCCTCTTCTGTAAAGGGAGGCGGGAGCACCAGCTCATTTGCATTTAAAGGGACAAACACAAAAACTGCGCATTTTGGCTCATACCCTAAAAGTGGCAATTTCAACAAGCTATAAAAAAAAATTTCTTTCGGGACATCAGAGACTTTTTACATCTTGTAAAAAGGGGCATAATAGGTCACCTTTAAGGAACCGTCACAGCAAATGCATTTTGATGTTAAATGCGTTAACTGATTTTACATGTTCAAGCCTCTTTTAATTAAAAGAAACAGCTCAGCCAAAGAGGAGAATTCATGCCATTACTTAATCATACTCATGTTGTTCTAAAACAGTTTGACTTTTTTTGGGGGGTTGAGCACTAAAGTGTGGGCAATCGTGGCCTAATGGTGAGAGTCGGACTTGTAACCCAAAGGTTGCGGGAAACCCAACTGCTGTGCTGAGAGTCGGACTTGTAACCCAACTGCTCCCCGGACACCGCAGCAAAAATGGCTGCCCACTGCATAGGGTGTGTGTTCACGGTGCGTATTCACTACTCACTGCTGTGTGTGTGTGTGCACTTGGATGGGTTAAATGCAGAGCACAAATTCCGAGTATGGGACACCATACTTGGCTACACGTCACATCACGTCAAAAGTGCAGTTCTTTTCCACAAGCTGTTTATAGTGACCATGTGAGAAAATAAGGCACCATAACAATATTATCAAATGTGTCATTTGACTCATGCTCTAATTCTAGTCTTCTGAATCAATGTGATAGCTGTGTGAGCTAATATATATTTCTCTACAGTTATTAACTCAAAATACACTCTGACTGGATCACTGAGAGTCAGTGAGAACTCCAGAAGAATCCTTCCAATCTGAGCACAAATCGTTCTTTTATGACTTGACTTAAACTTTCAGTCTGTTTCTCACACAAAGTATTCATATGACTTCAAAAGACCTTGATATATCAGCCTGATTTCATAAACTATTTCTATGTAATGTTTACACACGCATTTCTGTACATTTAGATATATATGCTGAAATGTACAATATGAAAGAGACAACATATACTCAAAGAAATTAATGTATCGTTATACAATTTTATAAGTAATATTTTTGGATATAGACATGGTCATTATGAATTGCTGTTATATGAAAAAGATCTACAAGAAGACTAAAAATTCTCTTTTGCATTCTGACAGTCAAAACCACAGCATACCAAATGAGGATTTGGGAAGTAAATAACTGACAATTTTTATTTCTGGATAAATTTCCCTTAATATTTATTGAAATGCAATGGAAATATATAAAAATCAATGAATTTTACCCCTGGACACAAGTGTGAAAATTTGCAGCATGAAAAGCAAATTTAATATGGGTCAGTAGACCGCCTCAAAAAGCTGTTACGTGTCAAGCATATTTAAACATGCAGATTATCCACAACATGTTGTTCTTCTGTGTTAATGGCAGTTTAGCCGTAACCCTTCAAAACATAAATATGCAAGAACATAACTTTGCCAGAATATGAGTGTAATTATGCTCAGTTATCTCCATGAGTCTCATTATCATCGTTGTGGGGATGAGAGCAGTGAAGGGGCAGCTGGGTGAGACAAACAGCAGGGTGGCAGATCCGGCAACCTGGATCTAAGCCCCACAAAAGCAGCGGGACACGGCTCTCTCACTGGTTCCCTCTAAATACATGATACTGATTTACTGTGGCAGCAAGGCAAGGACAAACAGTGGGGAAGGAAATAGCTACATGGCAGAACCAAGACCTAAAGTCTGAAATGTCCAATGGGAAATACAGGTAACAGTTGTAAACACACAAATCTTTTCTAACAGACCCTAAAACATGAGTCCAATCCAAAGATAATCACATGGTATCCTGTGCTGTCAGACAATTACATAGACAAAAAATATATTGTGCAGACAGACAAAGCCATAGATATGCTAGATACCATACAGACAGACAGAACACAGATGCACAAATAGACAGTCAAAAGGATAGAGAGAATGATATAGATATTCTAGATATCATAGACAGACCAATATATTCTAGATATCGTAGACGGACAGAACGATACAGATATTCGAGATATCGTCGACAGACAGAACACTATAGATATTTTAGATAACGTAGAAAGACAGAATGACAGATTTTCTAGATATCATAAACAGACAGAATGATATACTGTAGATATTCTAGATAATGCAGACAGACAGAAATATATAGATATTATAGGTATCGTAGACAGACAGAAAAATATAAGTGTTCTAGATATCGTAGACAGACAGAATGATATAGGTATTCTAGATATCATAGAGACAGAAATATAAAGGTATTCTAGATATCATAGACAGAAATATAAAGGTATTCTAGATATCATAGACAACCAGAACAACAGATATTCTAGATATTGTAGACAGACAGAATGATATAGATTGTACATCGACAGAATGATAGATATTAAAGATATTGTAGACATGTTTTAGATCAGAGGATATTTTCCATCTGAGTTCAGGCTGACATTAATCTGCATCCATGAGTCTCTCGGATTGTCTATATTTGAGGATTGCATTGCCCCACTAAGCTCCTGTATTCCAGTGGGGCGTTAATCCCCCCTATTCTGATGTATGAATAGTGGGTAATTTATTTAAACCAAGCTGGATCCAGTAGTTAATCCAAAGTAACTAAGCAACGACTGAGCTGGGCTTTGAGGACACAGACTTCAGGAGCACATGGTTGGTGGTCTGGTGGAAACTAATGGGACCCTTTAAATGCAGTCAAGAGTCATGAGGTGCTGATTAAAAGTAGCAGGAAAGACAGCAAGGATTTGATGGAAGATAAAGCCACAGCACATGATACAAATGGCAGGAATGGGAAAAGATTCCACCCATTATCCTGCTCCAACACATGGGAATTATGCAACTGTCTTCACTACCACAATACTTTATTATGCTTATTCCAAGAAACATTGTGCACTCTAGTGCAGAATTTTGCAATGGCTTGGCTGTACAGATTTGAGATTTCTTAGACTTGTTGAGACTTACTTGCGTCACAGCTTCATTCCACAAGCCTGGCACTTGCTCCAGCTGGCCTCCTCATGCTCTTGGCTAGCAGCATGTCTCCTGCCTGGCCACATGTGCCATGTCAGGACTGCAAACACAATTGCAGGGTGCCGAGTGGCCCAGCCAGGCTGTTCAGCCCAGACTGATCTTCGTACTATAAAGGCCTTCTGGCAAAGGACAGTCATCTTGTTTATCCAAGTCTGACAGCGCAGAAAAGCCCATCAGCCCAAGGAAGTCTGACAGCACTAGGGCTGTCAAAAAAAAAATTGAATTTTGAATACTCGTCGAATAAAAAAAAAAAAAAAAAAAAATCCACATTCGAAAGCAAAAACGTTGCATTTGAATTTTAGGTCTGCGTCAGCCGTCAGGCAGCCAATCGGTGGCGCACAAAATGCGACAACAATGTGTAGCGTCTGGAACACTCAAACACACAATATATATTTTGTTAGCTAGATTTCACAAATACTTTGTAACACCCCAGGACGCCGAACAAGACCCTGGTTTCATGGTAACCCGATACATTTACAACCTTGTGGAATGCGAGCCGGCTCTCATTCTGCTTTCTCCAGAAACAAGGGGTACAAATGCACAGGAGAAATGGACTGTTCTACTAATTAATTCATAGGAAAATCTTTTCTTTGAATGAACACACATTTTCTTCAGGCCATTGTGTGTATTATTGCTGTTTTGTATTAATCTGTTGTATTATAGACTATTTTTATTCATGCTTACGATAAACCACTCATTCATATAACCTTACATATAGCTTGTTTAGTATCTATGAATTCGCCTTCTGATGATCTAAACAAGAATGTATATTATTTGTTGGTACGTAGGCAATATATTAGTGCCCTGAGAACCTTTAGTATTTTCAATCAAAGTTTCAGATACTAAAGTACAATGTTTCCACACAAAGAGGCATAAACTCCACAGGATCTCAAAACGCCCACTTGGGATTCCGGCTTTTCCCATTGGGCAAGCCCATCTTGAGAGGCGTGAATCTCTGCAGGCTTTAAAAGGCCACACTCCATGTGACCCGCCCTGTTCGGTGGTTCAGTGAGATGCTAAGATGAAGATGTGAGAAACGCTCCAGGATACCAAAGCTCCAAAGCTCGTCCGGCCTAGTCCTTTTCATTCATCAAGTGATTCTGACTCAAACTAGCTCTTTCTCATCAACCAACTTCAGAACTTCAGTGGGGCCTTAAGATTGCATCAGGAATCTTTTTCAGACATACGCAAGTATCAAACTTAGTCGATTTAATTGATGCATTAAGTATCAGTTACACCTTTCTACAAGGTGTGTTTGAACTCAGAATCTGACGTATCCCTGAAGGCTTTGATCTGTTGAATATACATGCAAAGTGTTCCATAAAATCCATTCTTTATGCCTCTTTCTATGCTGACTTAAACTTTAACCCTTTCCTATACCAACTGTATGTGTGTGTGTGTGTATGTGTATGTTAGACCGGCTTAATGTGTTTATGTAGTATGTTAGACTAGTTTAAGTGTTTATGTAGTTAATAAAACCTTACTTGTATCACACTTGACGTGTTCAGTGTTTACTCATAACCGGAGTCAATAATCATGCAGATTTACGTTACAAACTTATAGAATTGTACAGTAAGAAAGTTATTTCCCTTAACCAGGAAATTAACGTCTTAGAATTGACAAGACAGTTGACCCTGAGTGGTCAGCTAAATATCTACAGTGGATCTAAAATATGAATAGTTAATTATAACTAGTTATGGTTAATTATTCATATTTCCCCATGAGCTGATCCGCTACAGATTTTGGTGGAGAATATGCGGGCATGATAAAACGAAAGTTATGAGTTTAAACACTGGCAACTTAAAAAGTGTGTGCTTGATAGCCCAGGTTAAAATAGGACGTGACTTCAGATGCCCGGTGGTGTCCCTATTTGCTGGCTTGTTGAGATGCAGATAAAGTGGGGGTTTGAATTGGTACCGCTATTATAATTGGTAGAGTCTTTATGTATTTCATGCTTAATGGCATCGGTGTAAGGTTAATCTGATTTTAGCAAAGAAACCCTAATTTCAGTATTAAAGCATAAATCTGTCTTGACAAAGCGTAAGTCTGAATCTCAGCTCAGCGGCATGTCCAAACTGTACCATAATGTAATATGCTTTAGTGAAGAAATCACAAAATTGCAGTATTGTTTAAATTGTTTCTTTGAAGAAGAAATCTCAGTACAGTTATATCAAGGTAGATGTGAGCGCTGCTCCCCTTTCTACAGCATAAAGGCCTTATAGTTTATAATTAGATTGAAGCAATTCATCTACACTTTGACTGCATATATATAAGCCGAGCAACCTGGTGGTCATTACTGTGTTTCACTCGCTGAAAGGCTTGTGAATGATAGGAGCAGTAGGCACGTCATCAGAGACCTTCTGATTTCTGTCTATCGCCGATGTTAGCAAGTTGTACGGGAAAGGACTAAGAGAATTACACTTTTTGTCATAAGCAAGCAGTAGGCGGCAGACAAAACAGGTATTAGTCTACCTACACCCTCTGACTAACATCAGACTGGCGAGTTTGTGACCGTAAGATCCACGTAAGGCCAGCGTGAGACTTGAAAGAGACATTAGGTTCCCAGTGAACGGATAATTGAAAGTATAGTGAGTCCGAAATAATCAAATATCTAAATTAATATTTGTGATCATTAAAGTTAGGCAATATTTCAAAGCAATATTTCTAATTAAAACCTGACCACTTGAAATTGGAGTCAGATTGAACACGGAGCTAGACAAAATTGAAATTAAGTCCTGATATATTCAGAAGAGCAAGTAAAAAACCGTATACGCATTAAACCTTCGACCAGGCCGCTGGATTCCGCTTTTTGGGCTGGCGGGTGGATCCTTACAGCATATTTATCTCATTTTCTAGAGGGACATCTATCAGCGTTGCACTCGCGTCTGGCACAAGAGAGTGGCTTGTTTAGAAAACCATGTAAAATTAATGCAAGTTCAACTTTTAAAAAACATGTCTCAAGACTTTAAAGCGGTTTTTCCCCATCCTACTGTATCTCATGTTTTTAAATTAAGAAAGTAGCCTACTCTTTGCGATTGGTTTTCGGTCCTTTGTATTAAACTATACATACATGTATGGTGCTGTTTTTTTCTCTCCAATTGTTTAAGCAACTTTATTAATTACATGTGGTTTATAAACATTATTTTAAACATTATGCACTTTTTTTTCAAAGATAGTCGTGTTATTTTATTACGCTTTGAAGAAATGTGCATAATATTTTGTGCGATGCGCCCTCTTGTGGCCACAGGAGAGAAGCCAAAAGCTTTTTTTCCCCTAACTGAAATTATGCCTTTTAAATTAGAATATATTTCAAATTTTGATCATATTTAAGTAGAAAATTCGAAATTAGGTTTTCAGTCATTTTGACAGCCCTAGACAGCACAGAAAGTCACAAAGGTCAAAATTTCCTGGTTAATCCCAACTGCAACTCCTATGTTTCCACAGTGACTGAACATGGTGCCTTAAAATAATAGTTCACCCAAAATTGTAAAAAATCCTGAATTTACTCACCCTCCGGCCATTCAATATGTAGGTGAGTTTGCTTCTTCATTGGAACAGATTTGGAGAAATTTAGCATTACATCACTTGCACACCAATGGATCCTCTGCAGTGAATGGGTGCCGCCAGAATGAGAATCCAAACATCTGATAAAAACATCACAATAATCCACAAGTAATTCACGTGAATCCAGTCCATCAATTAACGTTTTGTGAAGTTCTCCATGTTTGTAATAAACAATCCCATTTTTTACTTTAAATAATTGCTTGTGGCTAAAATATAAATCCTGTATCAATAATATTTTTTTCTTCATTGAAAAAGTTGTCTCGTCTGAATCAGGAGAGAAATATGCAAAGATCAAGTACTGTTTACAGACAAAAATTGTCTGAAACCATTCAAAACAAATATATGTCTGTGGATTTTGGTATGAGAGGACAACACTGAATAGACATTTTTTATTATGGACTGATATTTTGGCCAGACGCAACAGTTTGAATTAAAAAGATTTGTTTCTTTCAAACATGCAGCTTTTCACTTCACAAGATATTAATTGATGGACTGAAGTTGTATGGATTATTGTGATCTTTTTATCAGCAGAACTCTCATTCTGACGGCACCCATTCACTGCAGAGGATCCATGGGTGAGCAAGTGATGTGATGCTGCTACATTTCTCCAAATCTTCAAATGTATCTACATCTTAGATTGCCTGAGGTTGAGTACATTTTCTTTTTTGGGTGAACCAGTATTCCTTTAATGCTGCTTATCTATAGTACGATGAGAGGAAAAACGTCCAAATGATTGGAGTACAGAGGGAAAAGAGTGGAAGTGAAAATAGAATTGGTAATGAGTCATATTCTTCTTTCTGAAAGACATTAAATAGAAATACATAATTCACCAAGGATCCATAGAAGCTGCCATGGCTTTTTAAAGTTGTACAGAGAAATGTACAGAGGCAATAGTGTGTGTTGAGTTTGTGTCAGTCAGAAAGAAAGACAGTGATCAGGTAGCGCTAGTATTTTTATTTCATTGCAAGTTTAGAATTTGTATCCTTAGGCCTGCAGCTCCTCAGCCAGTAATAACTGTTATTAATTAATTATGGAATGCTCCAGACAACGTTACTCTTGAAATACAGTGGGGCAAAAAAGTATTTAGTCAGCCACCAATTGTTATCCCTTGTGACACTTGTATATACTGGGCACGGATTCTGGAATTGTTACAAATTCTGAATCATTTCCTCATTACACCTTCCATGTAGGACTGCACTTCTGTCAGCAATAATACATGTCAATAAAATTTTAAGCAGTCAAAGTTTTGAATTTATTCCAGTACTGCTCCTATACAATATGTATAACACATACCACTTGTAGACAGACAGATATGCCATCATCCCTGACAACCATCCCATCAAGAACTTTCCTCTATTATAAATCTAAATTAATAAATTATTCCTCTGTCCAATTAAGTAAATCCTTGATGTAACAGTTGTCAGCTCTTTACATATTTTCATATACATTTTCTCTGTTGTTTAAGATCTGGATATCTTAACAGTCAAATACATATGTATATTTAGTATATATGTTATGTAAACTGCTTTAAATGTCATTTTCTCAGCAAATACTGTTATTAATTGATAAGCATGTCATATAAAATAATCTAATCTAATATATCCATCCATCCATCCAACTCTCATTCTTTCTTATTCAGTAACCCACTTACACACACACAGCAGCCAACCAAAAAGCAAACTTTCATCACTATAGTCTGGGAAGTTGGGAACCTTGGAGACGGCAAACATCTGATAGGGGGAGGCTCAGAGGAAGCGCACTGCAGTCTGTGAACCCCATTTGACAGAATTTCACAGAGCCAACCTTATACTCACCACTCCAACTAAAAAAAACTAAAAGAAAAAGAAAAAACCCCATCTCCAAAAAGAACGCACAAACCCCTTCTCAACCTCTCTAAGCCATTTAACCAAAAATAAAACCCTTCACTTTGACAAACAAAAGCCCTCGCTATAGCCAACCGGAGTGTCATCACAGTATTAGAGAACAGTGATTCTGCAATCAGCAGGTTTATGCAGCATTAGATCTCTACAAGCAAATGTTACTAGACTATAGGGCTGGGTATCGTTCAAAAATTTTCGATATCGATACCTTGATTTCGATACCGGTTCCTGAACGATACTTTTTTCGATACCAGTTTTATGAAATCAATTTGAACAAGATTACATTATCTAAAAAAAAAAAAAAAAAAACGTTTTATTTTTCAGCTTGTTGATGTTTATACAAACTCAAAGACTCATCTCCTGAGCCACTGCACAAAGGAACAAAATGTAACCAACACAATAAATCAGTGCAAAATAGTTAATAAAGCTCAAATAGTCTTCAGTTTACACATCTGTTAGGCTACATTTACACTAGTTAGTGTTCGTTTTAAAACGCATAGCTCAGACAGAATCATGATTTCTATATATTTTCCACTGATTTACTGATGAGCATTAGCAGCTTCCAGCGCTGTCTGCTTGTGTTCTCTCTTCCATGATCACTGTTCTGACTCAGAGGTAATAACATATTTAATTTCAGCAACATTACATGGCAAAAAAAACACACATTAGATGGCAGGTCCGGATTTACCTATTACCCATTTTTGGGCCCCCTCCCTATTAATATAATAGACCTAATATTACCACCCAAGCAAACAAAAATATTTCTTAATCAGTGGAAACCGATATGGTGTTT
>NW_015505366.1:395931-442592 GCF_001515645.1 Sinocyclocheilus grahami
TTTGTTATATTTATTTGCTCAATGTCTTGAGCAATGCGTAAATCCGGCCCTGTTAGATGGCAATCGGAAGTTAGTACAAACACTCGATGGTGGTTTAAAGCGAGTTTTGAGTAAAAGCGGAATATAAATCTTATTTAGATTGTCTTATGTAGCATGATGCTACAGTTTGCATGAATGGTTAAAAAAAAAACACGCACTTTCGGTCGTATGACGTTAGTATGAACGGACATCTGCATGATCGGAACTCCACGCAGCTCTCGCGCTACTCTATACTGGGTGTATTACAGTACCACGAGAGCTAAAGAGAGCAGACTGCTCCATGTGGATGATCGATCTGCGCCGCGCCTCTAGTCGAACACACCGGCAAGTGCTGCAGGCTTATTGGCTCACTGCCGCTGATGAGATTAACCCCTTAGGTATCAAAATTTGGTACCGAAAGACAAGACGTTTTTCGATACTCGATGGTATCGAGGCAATTCGGTCGGTGCCTAAAAAGTATCGAACTCGATACCCAGCCCTACTAGATTATGCAACGTCAATTAAAAATACACAAAGATTTCTTGAGTTCACAGAAGGTCACACTGTCCCCAGCGGTCTCTAAAACTAGACATGTGAAAGTGCAGGATGGTTTAGTCACGTGACGCATATTGTACCAATAGACATCTATGTTTATACCGGTATTGTGCCTATTATGTGTTGTTCACTTTCACACTCTTGCTAAAGATATTTACTTGGCACACTCTTCATTTTACAGTCCTAAAAAGATGACAGAAAAAATACTCACAATTGCTGTTCTGCGGCAAAACATTGAGGAGATATTTCCGTAAATAAAATGATCCTGCCAGAAGAATTGGTAAAAAATGTATTACATCTGTTCCGTCTGTATAATCTCAGTGAGCTTTTATGAGGTTTTACATATGCACAGTAAGGTGAATTTAATGTTTTCTGACGTTTCAGTGTGGATGAGAAACTTTTGGAAAACGCTTAAAAACGCTAATGTGGACGGAGAGTGTTTTAAAACGAAAACGCCATTTTCAAATGTATCCGGATTAATTTAGGCGTAGCCTTAGAGGTGTCATTTAGTTTCTGCTGCCAATACAGACAAGTGACTGAGAGACAGCCCTTGACATAATTACAGATTGGCATAAGACATTTAAAACCGATTCAAATTATTTGGCATATTGTCTATTTTTTATGAAGAGTTGTTCCCGAGAAACAAAAGAACAGAATTGTATTTCGGCAACTTCACATGACGCATAGCTATTGACAGGTTGCTTGCAGGATTCAATCTGCCTGGAGACTGGCAGCAAAGACTACCCACTGAGTCACACTGGTCATTCACATTTATGTCACCTGAAGTTTGTCTTAGGGGAAGTTAAGAAGAAATCAACCACTGTATTTGTGGACTTTTATGATCTATCTCTATTTTTCAAGGTTAAAGGAATTTTCCGGCTATATGTGTATATGTTAAAATATATTTTAGCGAGGAAATTTAAAAAGCCACAGAGAAGCAGTGAGTCAAGGATGTGATGGTGAAGGAGTGAACCAAAGATACCCTTTATATCCAACATAAAGACAAAGATTAAACTCCATCCAGAAGTATCATTACACCTTCTATTAATACCCCACCCCCTCACTTAGTATTAACTTTGGTAGCAACTTCAGTATCCCACTAAAATAACTGAAGTTACCGTTTGCTTGAATTATTAGGTACACATGTTGTAGATTTGCATTTGTAGGTGCTGTAGAAAGCAGCACAAATTAAATAAACTACACATCTCTTGCATAATATGCACCCCAGAAAATGCAAGAGAAATGCCATCTGGACAGATGATGATCACGTAAAAAAAAGGAAATCTTTGGGATTACATTATGCTGGTAAGCAGATCAAGCTCACCTAACTTAAACTAATCCTTCAATATAACGGAGAGAAAGAAATGTTCTACAGTCACCTCATTCCACATGAGGTGGAGATTACAATGACTACACGATTACACGACTCTGTGATTATTATTTCACTTCATTTCTTTACATCTCTTCTCTCAATAGGAAAGATACACACAAATGGTTCCATTCTTCTATCGCCTAGGATTATTTTAAAGAAAAAAAGGTTCATTCTAGCTTTATAGGAACCATAGCTTGTGCTATTACATACATTAATACTGTGAAATATTATTACAATTTAAAATCTCTATTTTAATATATTTTAAAATTTGATTTATTCCTGCAAAGCAGAATTTTTAGCAGCCGTTACTCAGCATCAGTGTCACATGATCTTTAAGAAATCATTCTAATATGTTAATTTGTCACTCAAGAAAAAATTATCAATGTCAAAAACACTTGTGCAGCTTAATTTTTTTTGGTGGAAATGGTGATAATTTTTTTAGGGTTCTTTGATGAATAGAAAGTTATTTTTACTTTTTACATCCATTCTAATCCTATTTGTAGAATTGTGTCTCTTGATTTTCTGATTGATTGATTGATTTTTCTGTACAACAGCTTAAGGCAAACCATAAATAGCTAATAACAAGACACACATAAAAACAATGACCATCACTCTGACAAACTGGGAAACGACTACACTACACTTACAATCCTTTTTACTAACATGAACAACCTGTCAAACTAAAACTCAAGAGCTCAAATGCCTCGAAAATGGATCCTCCATCTCAAATATTCCCAAACCCCTAGTTACTTACTCCGTGTCAAGCATTAAAGTAAATTGGCAGTCTCTACACGGCTAATCCCGGAATCTCTAAAGATAAAGCATTCCCCTTGATTCATTATCCCTCATCAAACTATGATAAACCCAAAGAGCTGCTCAGCCCAATGACCCTGATGAACCAGAAGAGATCATTAAATATGATGACGAGAGACTTTAAGGACAGACGAAAAAGTGAATTCTAAAATAAACAAAGACATTTTTCACATTTCAATTAAACTCCAATCCTTGGTGTTTTGCGGCTCTTGGGTTAGTTCTGTGGTTGTGGAAACTGGCTTAGGTTGTCTGCTTCAACAACATCTGATATTTAAGGATGCATGCCGTGGATTGGAATGCCTGTTTAACATGTGCCTGAGCACAGATCAGTAGGCCAAAGCTGGCGTATTGGGCTCAGCTGAGACAGCTAAGGAGATCACATCTTGAAGACGGGTTCCAGGACCTGTGGGCCAAGCAAAAATAAGGCAAACGGATTGGCCAATGCAGCCAGGCAGTCAGCAATTGGATCACATCAGGGAAAGCTCTCTGGTGAACTGGAGCGACAGACAAACATCTGTCACATGTCGACATTTCGCCTTTCCTTTTGGTCTGCGGTCCACTTGAGATATCTAACAGAAAGCAAATATGACCGAGCAGAGGGGGGTCTCGACAACATTTTTCATTCACACTTCACCACCTCAACCCTCCCCCACCTTCCCTTTTCCCTCATTTCATAGGCGATAACTCATTACGGCAGGCTGTGCATCCATAATTGGAGCGGAAAGAGAAGGAATAGGGGTTTGACACTTAATTTAACCTGCTTTGTATTTCCCTCATATCGTCAGAATCTGCATAGCTTTCATTATGGATCTATTCAGGGCTTGTAGACAAGATCATTAGGGCTCCCTAGCTGCTAGTTAAAGTGACCAACACTGAGAGAAGGTTGCTGTATACCTATGTCTCCTTTGGAGCATGTTCACTCACTAGCTGGATGTCCAGTTAATTCTGGGCTTCATGGATATATTTTTAAGCTGAAACTCAGAGTGCTGGCTCTTGCCAAACCAGCTCTGTCAAGACCCCTCACCCAGAAGAGTTTTTTTCTGCTCATGCAGGTCGGCCACAGAGTCATTGGGTCGCCACTAATGATGGAACACATTATAACAGTAAATTACAACACTGGCAGCGGTCAAAAAACAGATAAACACATAGATTTAATCCATTAAACACAATAGAAAGAGAAACAATGGAAAAATCAGGAATGTGCAATACATCTCACTGTAAAACCAAATACTGCCTTTACTTAATTATTTAAGTAATCATGACTAAACATTACTTAAAATTTTGCGTTTTGGATCCATAAATCAAAAACCTAAATTCGTTTAACTTATTTACCTACAAAATATGTAAATTTAAGATTTCAAGTGTTGTGAACTCTAAATCCTAATTTATTAAAACAGCTCACTCTGGTCTTTATTTGATGTGATTGGCTGTGACAGCAGTTCTGCCTGGCAACAAAGAGAACTAATGGACTGATTGGTAGATAATTACAAAAGGTGAGTCTCCCTTCATGATGCGGATTTATGTGATTTTAAAGAGTGGAATGTTTGTTCTTAACGGTATGCTTATTTATAAAGATAATTGCAGCCAGTGCTAACGATAGGCTACCAATGTTTCCCAATATAGCAATTAATTAACAACATTTTCCTGTGGTATAATAATAGCGATATTGACTTATTTTTTTGCATTTCATTTGTAATATTTAAAAATAATCTTCTAAAACTCCATTTCCCGGTCAAACCTAGCTATTTCTTATGTTATTTGAGACTTAAACTAAACATTTGTTTAATCTTAACCATAAGTTAATCATGTTACAAAAATAAATATGGCTGCTATTGCTGAGACCAGTTAGCAATGTTTCCCAGTCGAAGAACATTACCATCTTCACACTCATCATAATAAACTATCCACGGCGAGAACTAGCTATTATTAACTAGATGTAATTGATCTACCTTCCAGTATGTTTATAATTGTCAATTAAATCCAGATACCTTCATTTTTCTGGTTTAGGTGTATTTTGCTAGCATTTGATCAACATTGTTTATTCTTAGAATTGTCATTAATGTTTTCATTGACTTTCTTGATGTGCCACTGGGGATTTTATTCAAGTACAGTGTTCTTGAGCCACCCAACTTCCTACTGGCCAACTGGTAATGGACAGTTGGCCAAGTGGTAATGGACAGTATGCCTCCAACAAGTGATGTGTTTTGTTTTTGGTTTCATTTATGCATTGGACCTTAATTACCCAAAATCACTGTCTGTAAATTGCACATTGATGTACTGTCTACCATTGATGTACTGCACTAGTTAATATTACAATTTTTGTTACCATCTGAACAGTGTGGTTGTAACTAATTCCACGTCCATTACAGTATATTGTGTATTGTGATTTCCTTAATATGGTGAATTGTTGTTCAATAAAGACTGTCAATATACTATTCAGTGTATTTTATTTAAGTTAGGTAAGACTGTAGAATTGAATTTCTAATTATTTTTTTAATTTCTAAGTTGAGTTTACTTATATATGTAAGTGCACATAAAATGAACACCATGTTAAGTGAACTTAGTACAATATGTGAACAACTAATAAAGTGAACGTAACATTTTAAGTAGTGTACAAGAGCAAAAAGAAGCACACTTCTTAAGCAAAACATTTCTGAAAAGGAAGTTTATTAGGATTGTGTAGCTACTTTAATAGGACACCTATGTAAAGCCATGGGAAACTGGTTTCATATATCATATATCAGGGCTCCCGACAAAAAAAAAAAAAATCAATTAAGGAGCCATTGACGTTGTACTGTCACAGAAAGTGAACTTAAATATACAATTGTTGGGATACCCATTACTCAATTCAATTGAGGGAACGAGTTTACTCCGTAGATCGAGTTCATAATTGACAATTATTGTTATTACTTATTACTTTTTTTAATCAGTAAAAAATATTGGATATATCAGAATACTGGATATTTTTACATTTAGAAAACAAACAAAAACAAAAAACAAAAGAAATAAAACACATAAAAAGCTAAGCAAAGCAAAAACAAAGGATAAAACTATCAGCCCTTCAGCAATCAGTTAATAGCAACAAAGCAAAAGCAAAAGCAAAGTGTGACGAGTGGGGCCGGTGGAGTAATTGATAATGAGCGACACCTGCACCACTCACCAGTCTCGAGTCCCACAGAGGAGCTCCGGAAGCATAAAAAGAAGAGCTACGACAGTGAAAGACGAGAGAGGACCAGGTCTGGACTTTATTTTGTGTTTTGTGTGCGGCAGTCGTCCGCGAGGGGCTGCCGGCTTTACTTTCGTTTTGTGTATTTTATTAAATTGTTTAAATGGTCGTTGGTTCCCACCTCCTTCTTCCCATGACTACAAACGTTGTTACACAAAGCAAAGTAAAAAAAAAAAAGCTTAAACAAAACAAAACACACACAAACAAATACAAAAAGGGAAAAAAAATCTGAGCAAAATGAATACGAAAAGAGCTAAATCGAGGTCGAAGCAAGTGTCTTTTCTACTGGCAGTGCCAGTTGTATGCCAGCTGCAGTTGGCTGTCGGTTGGTTTGGGGGTCTAACAGTGAGACAGCTGGTGAAGTCCCATGTAATGGCATTTCCACAGTGAGACAAATGTCACTCCAGCCTGTTCCTGTGAGCCCCACAAGCCATAATGGCTGTCTACTCATCCCACAAAACCCTCCCTATCTCCATCCACCTCTAAACACCCCCACATATCTCATACAATTTTGACAGCAGTGACACCATGGAAAGGGAGATGCTGAGGTCACAAGGAAGCTTGGGAGGCACATAGGAAGCTGAAAGACTGCCAACCTTATCCACATGCAACAAGCTGCTCAGCACACAATATGACCCTTGAGAGAAGATTGCCAACCTAATCCAAGACACATAGCTCGACTACATTCTCTTTACACCAGACTTCACTAACTACAGCCAGACCAAGATTTACATTTTGACCAAGACTTTTTAAGTGTTGTTTATAATTTACAAACTGAGACAGAAGATTCACCAAGCTCAAATACTCTAAATCAAATAGCTTAAACAAAACAAAACACACACAAACAAATACAAAAAGGGAAAAAAAATCTGAGCAAAATGAATACGAAAAGAGCTAAATCGAGGTCGAAGCAAGTGTCTTTTCTACTGGCAGTGCCAGTTGTATGCCAGCTGCAGTTGGCTGTCGGTTGGTTTGGGGGTCTAACAGTGAGACAGCTGGTGAAGTCCCATGTAATGGCATTTCCACAGTGAGACAAATGTCACTCCAGCCTGTTCCTGTGAGCCCCACAAGCCGTAATGGCTGTCTACTCATCCCACAAAACCCTCCCTATCTCCATCCACCTCTAAACACCCCCACATATCTCATACAATTTTGACAGCAGTGACACCATGGAAAGGGAGATGCTGAGGTCACAAGGAAGCTTGGGAGGCACATAGGAAGCTGAAAGACTGCCAACCTTATCCACATGCAACAAGCTGCTCAGCACACAATATGACCCTTGAGAGAAGATTGCCAACCTAATCCAAGACACATAGCTCGACTACATTCTCTTTACACCAGACTTCACTAACTACAGCCAGACCAAGATTTACATTTTGACCAAGACTTTTTAAGTGTTGTTTATAATTTACAAACTGAGACAGAAGATTCACCAAGCTCAAATACTCTAAATCAAATCATCTGGGATAGTTCAACCAAAAACTAGAATGTATGTATACTAATGTTGTTTCAAACCTGTAAAAAAAAACTGAATTAAAATAAAATAAATAAATAATAATAATTATTATTATTATAAAAAATAGGCTTAATAATGACACTAACTTTGCAATATTGACAGTTATTTAACTGAATTTAATCAACATTGAAATGACTTGAGCTGAATAAATGACACTATTGTCTTCTGTAAAGCTGCTCATAGCTGAAATTAACTTCTTTCATAAATTGATTAACTTAGCAACATTGACACAGGTATTGAACCGAACTAAAATAACATTGAACTAAGCTGAGCTGAATAATGACACCAATATATTCTTTAGAACTGCTTTACATCTGAAATTTAATGTATTTTATAATTGATTCATTTTACAAAAATAACACTACTATTTTCCACTATATAGCACTGTATAAATAAAGGTGACTTAACCTGAGGATCCTAATTTTCATTTTTGGATGAACTTCCCCTTTAACTGGACCAGTCTGAATTTTTTTTTTGTTTTAGCAATATTATGAGTGAAAGAAGCTAAATTTATGATACCATTTTATTCTTAATTTTTTTGAGGCATTTTAAATTGAGGCGTTTGACATTAAAGCACACTGAAACTGTACTTGCATACCTATTACATTGAAAGTAGCTGGCAGAGTCATTACAAAGATGACCACCAAGTAAACTTACTTGCCTTTGACGGACTTGGTTCACAGAATTACTTCAATATGAAACAGTAATTAAATGTATAGTTTACACGAAAATTCAGAGAGAGGTGATTAGGTTTAATCAAACTACCTCAAAAAGGCACCACATATTTTCCAGGATTACGGTACAAATCCCGGAGTACTTTGGCCAAATGTGTATAAAGGCCTCCACTTGACCGCGTGTACACTGGCATGTAAATTAGCAACAAAGGTAAGAGGCTTTAGAGCTGGTCTTTCTTTGCCGTAGCTTCTTTGTACTAGACATTTCATAAAGAGAAACGCTAAAGCTTTAATGAAGAGACTTCTATAAACATGATCCAGAGACTTAATTAAAAGATCCACCGGTCTGAGTCTGTTGGTCAGTGTATACCTGCAGTTGTTTTCTTATCATTCTTCTTCCTCCGGCTTTTGAGAATACACTCCCCATACAGACCAAAGTGCTCACAAAAATAACACTGTCTCTTCTTTGCAACTCATTCATCATGGATTCTAATAATTTGCTGTCCTGTGGCCCACGACTAATAAGACCTAATGGTGTTGTGTGTGTGTGTGTGTGTATTAGGATGCAGGAGGAACTGCACCGCTTCGGTCTTTGAATAATCACCCTCAGTGGAGCAACAAAAGGCTGCAGCTCTTCTGGAAAAACTAATAGGGCTCATCAAAAACCACACAGAAAACTTCTAAGGCACCAGAGTAATGTGAATAGTTAAACTGTCAAAAGATAAGGAAAGAATATGCAATGCCTCAAAGCCTAAATCTTTTGCAAGTAATAATCTGAGACTCAGAAATCTGTCCATGTTGGTCACAAGCACTTCAAGTAGAAAATGCTTTTTAAGGAGAAAATAAAAGTTTTTATTTGGGTTTCAAAAAGAACTGATGCGCACAAAGCCTGCTGATTTATAAGACGGTTGCAGCCTCACATAAGAGTTGAACTGGCTCAAACGATTGTGACCTTTTTCCACAAGCACCCAAAGCTACAGATATCAGTTATCTATAATGAGAAAGCCTGGCCATAAATCTAGGGTTTCACAGGCGAAATTGGAGTGCAGTGGTGCAACAATGGAAACCCAGTGGGCGATACACAGATAGAGAACCAAGCATACTGCACATCACATACCACTGTGGTATTTGATAGCCATATCAAAACAGTAGTCATGTGCGTGGGTAAAATGTACCCGCTGGCGGTTTTAGGTATACAACGACCTCTGGCGGTTCTAGTGTTAAATCAGGATACCCCTCATTTTCTACTAAAGCTTCAGATGAACTTAATGATCCATACTGATATCATTATCAATGTTCTATCAACTTATTGTACCACTAAACTTAATGCTATGACAGTCCATAATGATGAGTTAATTTGTGAGTTTGTGATTCTTTGTGAATAATTCATTCAAAAGAATCAACAAAGTTATCAGTTCATGAATCAAACTACACCGAATGGCTGTAAAAATATGGCAGAAATAGTATGAATAGTATGCTAATCCAAAGTCATTAATTCATTAAAAGAATCAGCTCACAACAGTCATTTGCTCATAATTTGGACTTCTCCAATCCCACTTTTCTATACAAGCTTTTTTTTGAGAATTCGAATGAAAATAACTTTGTGGTGAACAAAAAGCTAGCAATATTCTGGCATCCTGTTTCATAGTTTAAACACTTAAAGAAGAATGTTTATAATTGACCTCTATTGCACATTACAAAGCACACTTTTGTTTTTCCCAATGGTCTAATTTTTTAGGACAAAATGTGAACATTTGCTATTTTCCAATACAATTATTGTTCGATCATTATGAAGGACTTCTTTAACAGAGAGAATGGTTTATCACATAATTTCACAATTATTCACATAGTAACAGAAGTACTGACCACACCATTGGAGAATACATTCAAATAATGAAATACTAAATATGTAGAAATAAGTCTGATAGTCCTTAATGGCTTTACAGATTCACTGCTCTCCAAATAAGGGTATTTTAGGTAGACATCTTAAGTGAAACAATGTTACGAAAATTATTCCTCACCCTCAGGTCATCCTCTGGTCTATCATTAGTTTTTTTTTTATTATTATCATTATCCTTTCTCTGCTTAGTCATGCAAAATAAATATGGCAGAGTTGCTATCCTTTATTAATGTGCCATAACAGAACATGAAATTGAAAGTCGCTGCCCTCGGGAGTAAATGGTGAGGGCTAAACGGTGCTAAAAAGCTGCTCTATCGCAACTGGCATCAAACTGTGCTTTGCTAACCGTGCTAACTCTTCTCTGATCTAGCCGAAGGCATGGACTTTATTAATGTCTGTTAATGATCTGCGACAAACTTTCAGCCAGAGGCTTGAACCTCAGTGGCACCAGTCAGAGCAGAGAGAGTCATTGAGTATCTATTATGAATGAGGACATCCTGACTTTGGGAATTTGGGGGGCTATACAGTACATGTCTCATGGGAAACATTTACCAGGATGTGCACTGGAGGGAGAACTCAGCATCACCTTCTGTTCTGTTCTATACAGGCATCTCAGAGCCAAAAACACATCCGAGCTGCCACTGCCTACTTTCAAGACTGTTTAAATGTGCTCCTCATGCAATGCTGAGTTCATTATTCCAGCCTTCCTCACATGACGGGTCACTATGCACACAAACAAACAGAAACTCTCACACACCTACTGTATGCAGCTATGACACAACACAGCTATGACTAACAGACAGATACATGGAAAGATAGGTAGACAGAACAACAGACCACACAAATGAAAGGCAGACAGGACAGACAGATAAAAAAAATGAACAGACAACAGAAAACAATCAATCACAACAAATAGACAGAACAAACAAACTTTAGACAGTCACAGAGAACGAACATACAAAAGTCAGTCTGACAGACAGACAAAGCAAACAAAACACAGACAGAGAAACAAAACAAACAGAATGACTAAACAACAGAGAACAGCAGATAGACAGACAACCATAAACAGACCAAACAAATGAATGGTAGACAGACAGACAGAACGAACGTTAGACAAACAGAACAAACAAACAACAGAGACAAGAGACAAAGTGAACAAACAGTAGACAGACAGAAAGAACAAACAACTGATAGCCTGACAGAATGAACAAACAATCAAAAGTCAGACAATGACAGGGAGTGAACAAACAATGGACAGACATAACAAACAAATGAAAGGCAGACAGATTCAATGAATTACAGAATAAAAGATAGAACAAACAAAATACAAAATAAGAGTGAACAAATCAGTCAAACAAACCACAAATGAACAGACTGAATAAATAACAGACAGAATTCTGTCAGGCAGACAGACTGAATAAATTACAGACAGAAATACAGATGTATACAGGTAGATAGAACAACAAAATGAATGACAGACAGATGAAAATGACAGTGAACAATTGGTTCAGCAAACAACAGATAGCAAGAAAGAACAACAAAGAGAACGAAAGACAGAACAGGCGAAGTAGCAAAGAATAGAAAGATAGACAGACAGCCAGGCAGCAAAGAAATGACTTTGCCCATTTAAAACTAAACTCAAATCCTCATTGTCACACTGATCACATGCAAACACACAGTATAAATAAATTAACCTTAAAGACTTGGGACATTCATTAACTCGGGATTCATTCAGCTGATGACATGGGGGCTGAGGAGACATAATAAGGCCGTTCGTGACACATCGATCCAGCACAATGAGGCAAGGATGGCACAAAGGAGCCTCTGCAAGATTACGACGTAATGAGTGAGTGATCAAACTGAGAGAGACCAAGAGGGTAGGAAAGTCAGAGCAGGGAGAATAACAGGCGAGGTGGTTCAGGAGGTTGGCTGTTTGTCTTGTCTGGTTATGGTGACATGCATGGATGAGTCAAACACAATCTTCTAAGCGACAATGCCACAGGTTCAGCCTCCGCTTTTGTCTGGCAATGTTCACACCTATATCTGCCAAGTGCTGGAATGAGAGGGTGAGAGGATGAGAGAGTATGAGTCTGAATGCAAACTGGACCACAGAGACCCCTTGGAACTGATCTGGCAGTAAGACCCTGGTGAACATAGGAGCCCCATGCAAATGTGGCTACCACACCTTTTGACAGTCTAGCACAAATAATGACAATTTAACAGCACAGCTCTACAAATGACTGTGATTTAGCAGTTTTCAAAACATGAATAAACAGTGACGACATTTTGAAATAAATAAATAAATTAAATTTATTCCTGTGACCCTGTGACAACTGGTTAGGAGAATGGATGGATGGATATAATAAACTATATATAAATAAAATATACATAAAATATAATATGAATAAATAGTGAAACTTTATAATATAACATAATATAATTTTTAAGAAATAATAAAATAAAAATTGCGATACCAGGATAGTTGTATCATTGTATGTATGGATAGCACTGTTATTGTATTTTTTAAATATATACAGACAGGACAAAAAAGAGAATCAAGTCATTGACCCATCAGTGTCAGTGGATATCTGTTAAATTGGAATGAAGCCTAATCACTTGCATTCTCCTCCTTTATGCATAATTAAACCCTGGGCACCTACCCAGATTCTTGTCCTTTACCTCGTCTACAGACTCCACCCAGAGCAGAAACAGCAGCCAAATGATCGGCTAATACTCTCAATCCTCCAAGAGAGAAGACGTAGGGTATAAATGGGTAATTAGCCACTAATCACTATGGAAGCGGGATTACATGTTGGACACAAGCCTTTGCTTAGTATGTGCATGTATAGTTATGGATGTACACAGAAATCCACAAAGCCGAATATACATTTGCAGTGTTTGTATACCTGCATCACTGTGATGACAATGAAGACCTATAGAACTACTGTTAAATAACTCTTGTTCTTCAACTTTCCTGAAGCTTACAGCCCTCGCTTGTGTAGGTAAAACAAATAGTAGGAGCCTGAACAGTAATTCTATGCTACATTTCTCTGCTGTGCTCAGCACAGCAGTGCAGCAGCTCTCAACTGAAAGCAGCAGGACATCAGGCCTGAGATGTATGAGTGCAACTCTACGATTTACAATCACACAGGATGCCAGGCATACACACATAATCATACTCTCTCTCTCGTGCACACACACACAAGTCTATTGGGATGGGGAAATAGCAGATTAAACCAACTGTGTGCTGAATCTGAATGTTTCTGTCTCTTCTTCACAGTATGACAGATGGGCAAGTGAGGAAAGAAGGAAGAGGAGATGGTGTGGGCAGAGTGTGAGAAAAAGTCTCAGTACAGCTTGCCAAAAACACACTATGTCAGCCAAAATCCCAATACAATGCGCTTTTAGTCTGAATTATATAAATAATAACCTATATAAATGGTTACAGTTAGCAGTCTTTATGTAAAGCTCACTATTATTTATACTAACATATATATTTATTCATTTTGCAGATGCTTTTATCTGAATTGACTTTGGGATCTGAATAAAACAGCATAATGGATTAACACATGTGAGAAAACAATACAAGCAGTGCTACCAATGACAAATTAATAATAATAATAATAATAATAACAATAACCTATAAATAATAATGACTCCAGCAATCAAATGTTGATGAATAAGTATACTATCAAACATAAATCAATCAATCAATAATAACACATATGATGCGTCTTGGAATGTCTATAATTGCATATAATCAACTGAAATAAGTAAAATACTTGGCTCTCTAATAATAACAACAACAACTTACAATTATTTTAAATTCAAGTAATGTTTCTGAATTAGTGCGATATCAAGGTTAACATACATGCCTATAATTGTATATAATTAACTGAAAACAAGTAAAATACTTAATGTTGACTCCAACACACACACACACACACACACACACACACACACACACAAACTTACAGCCAAGATAAATACTTACACACACACACACACACATCAGAAATCAAACAGATGGAAAGACAGAAGGTACGGATAAGAGTAGGCTTTTCCATGTTCCAAGCATTTGCATACACGCTCACACACAAACACACAAAGTACAAAAAAACATTCCTCTGTCTGGTCCAGAGCTTCACACAAGTGTATAAAATAGGGAAATTCTTGCGTAATAAATGAGTGCTTGTTCTGCACCTAATTAGTTGACTAGTAAAACACTAATATTGCAGATTGATTTTCCTTTGCAAACTTTGCCTATCAAAGGCAACAATGAAATGCTTTCCACATTGATCTCTGAAATTAATTCATTGGACAGTGCTGTGGATGTGCGACATTGAGATGATGGAAGGTGCATTCGCATGCAGCGATTTTCATTCTTACCACCATTCATTCTCATGAATGCCACCAAGATGAGAACCTGCATTTATTGTGGAAAGAAAATGTGAAGCACTGCAAGGAACGTCTCTGGTTATACAGGTAGCCATGGTTCCCCGAGAGGGAACGAGACGCTGCATCCTCTAGCGGAAAATAGGGACTGCTTCCAGCAGGACTAGTGTCTGAAGCACGTGTGAAACAACTCCAGTCCCACTGGACCACGAAGCCCGTGACATCACAAGCGGGCGCCCGGATGTATAAGAGAGCACCTGCAGAATACGTCACCAACTTAGTTTTCTGAAGGGGATGTGATAACAGGCAAGCCCTAGCCATTGCAAGGGGACGCAGTGTCTCATTCCCTCTCAGGTAACCATGGTTACATGCGCAACCTGAGACATTCTCCTTCTAGGGAACTCATGCTGCGTCCTCTTGCGGACACTATGGGGAACGGTATGCCCATTAAGCCTGTTCACCTGATCTGAGAGCACCAAAGGAAGTGACAGACATACACCGAACCTTCCCTCGGAAAGCGGGCAAGCCACTGACGCCTGGGGCCACTAACATAACTTGGAAAAATGAGGAACCCAACCAATCAGGGACATCCCATTAACCAAGCTAAGAACACAGCTATCCTCAGAAGGCTATGTTACAAAAAGCCAAAGCAGGGGGGGGGGGGTGCATCAAGAAGTGTTATGTGTTAGAATCAAAGCACAGTTTAGAATAGGAACATTTCTCATTCAACCCCTTCCTGAAATTCGATCTCTTCCTCTTAGCGCTCACCCGCCTCTACGCTCAACTACTAGAGGGGCACGAGTGGCCACACAACTGTTCTGATCCTGCCTATGATCCTCAGATCGAGATGGACCAGCCCCCTCAGAGGTTTTAGAGAAAGATTTGGGATGGCGGGGAGTGAACTTCCTGAAGGTAGTGACTGTGCCTTTGCCTCCCTGAACCACCACCTTAACTGAAGTGCTGAAAAGCCCGTAAGGCGAAAGCGGAGCATCAAGAAGAAAGGCTTTCTTTTTCCTCCCCATGTCTGCAAGATTTAACCACAAATGCCTCTCCGTAGCCACCATTGCTGCCATCGCACACCCAATGACAGCAGCAGTCTGTTTAGTGGCGTGAAGAGCCAAGTCTGTGGTGCAGCGCAGTTCCTCAACTGCCTCAGGGGATAAACACGAATAGATCATTTTCATTGAGAATTTCTCACAATGAGAGCATTCAGAGCCTTTTCTCCATAATGCCTTAACATGCACTGTCAAACAAATGGCTCCTGAAGACAACAAATGTTGGTGACATATTCGGCAGGCGCCCTCAGTCACGGGCTACATGGGCCAATGGGATTGGAGTTGTTTCACATCTGCTTCAGACACCGGTTCTGCTGTCGGCAGTCCCCATAGTTCCCACTAGAGGATGCAGCGCGAGTTCCCTAGAATGGGAACTTGGTCACTTACCAAACCAGTATCTGTGTCCTGGTGACCTCTGTGCTGTGCTGGCAGAGTGCATTCTCTCAACAGCAGGCACTGCTGCTAACAGACCAGTTCTTTTTCAGAATAAATGTGAAATATAGATTTGATGTTTTTATTTATGATGTGTTTATTAGAAGTTAAAAGAGTATGAGATGCTGAAGTTAGCTTAATTTCTAACTGTTAAGGGTAATGTAATACACCAAACTTCTGAACGGTAGCGCAAGTTTTGTTTTGTTTTTGTTTTTCAAATAAGAAATTAATAAAGAAATTAACACTTTTATTCAGCAACGATGCATTAAATGGATCCCGTTGCAGTTAAGACTTTTAAATTGTTAAAAATATATATTTTAAAACATTTAAAAGAAAAAGAAAATAAAGGTATAAAAAGTATTAAAATGTTCAAATGAAAAAAATATATATAATATTTTAAATAAATGGTGTTCTTTTTAGAAAATATATTAAAAACATACATAACAAAGGTATAAACAATATTACAAATGTTATTAAATACTATTAAACAATGTTTTAAAATAATATAAATGCTGTTCTTTTAAACTTTATTATCATCAATTCTTGAAAAAAACAATGTATTATGGTTCCCAAAAAAATATTAAGCAGAAACATGAGCATATTAGAATGATTTTTTGAAGGATCATGTGACACTGAAGACTGGAGTAATGGCTGCTGAAAGTTCAGCTTAGCATCACAGGAATAAATTACATATGTAAAATATATTTAAATACTAGAAAACAGATCATTTAAATTGTTATAATATTTCACAATATTACAGTTTTTATCCAATAAATGCAGCCTTGGTGAGCACAAGAGATTTCTTTCAAAAACACAAAAAAATCTTACCAGCCCCAAACTTGAATGGTAATGTATGTCATTTTTTTTTTTTAAATGCTATTTTTATTCACCTAGAATTCCCTTATTTAGATGGAATTTATTGCACAGCAATTACTGTTATTTTAAAAAATTGCAGGTGATTGCGTAATGAGTTGCAAAAGGCCTACTGACAGCAATTTGCAGATAAAGCAACTAAATGTCTTTTTTTGGTGATCAGAGGCAAAATGAGCAATGGAAACCACTGAGCAGAGTTAAGCTATATGCAAATGTACAGCAATACTTCAAGATATAGCAACTGCCAGTGTGATACAGCAACTACCAATGTAGTTTACGCACTGCATTATGTTGTATACTGCAGTTAAGTAGGAAGAGCATCAAACCGTGCAGTGATTTTCAGCAATTAAATGGCATCTTGACTGATCTGAATTGAAAATATCTCCTTTTGAATTGGACTTTGAACTTTGTAGATCTTTTTTACACTCAAACAGCAACATTACAGACTAACTAAAGTTGAAAAAGTGAAAAAGCATAATAGGACCCCTTTAATATTTATGAGTGCCAGATGAAGTAAAAGTGAAAATAATTAATCAGGGTAATGGAGATGAATGTTAATTACAGCAGAATCTCTTGCTCGTTTGCTAAGTCCATATCTCTGCCAAATGGAAGAACAAAAATGTAAATGGTGAATAAAATGACAATTAGTCAAGACCTCAGCATGTAACAATCTCTGTTAACATTCACATCACTGCAGGCTCAGAAATAAGCACTCTAAGATTAGTTTATATGCTCTGGTATGCTACATGGAGGAAAATACAAACACTTAATATCACCACCTGCTTTTATTTGTTAATATTATGGCTGTCCATTTAACAAATAATTACAGAAATACACACACACACACACACACATACATGCAGAGAAGGGGGGGGGGGGGATAGAAAAGAATCCCCCCTCTTTAAAATAATCACATAATGTCAATAATCGCATAATGTTGCTTTGCAGCCTGAAATGAAGACAGACACAGTTTTTGTTTTATCCAGCTGTATTTACTCAGTGCAACTTATAACATCCAAGTGAAAGATACAACACCAACATGCCAGAAAAAAAACAAAAACAATCACAGAGTTGGAAAAAAGGATCAGCCTTTAGTCTGTTGGGATGTTTTTTTTTTTGATGCAGCATCTTAAAAAACATGCTACGAGACTGAAAAATAACAAGACGTACTGATTCATTGAAATTAATTTGATGAATTAACAGGCATATCATGTAATTAATTCCTTAAAAAAGGTTTAATCAATTGACAGGCCTAATCTGTTCTCTAAACTTACCCACCTGGCAGCCAGATCAGTGTGCTCTCACAAAGATCAGACAGGCTGTAATCTAATTACTGAAGCAGTGCAGCCTACATTACTGACTAGCTGTAGCTGTGAAGTTTGTTCTGCTGTCGTGCTGAGAGGTCCGGCTGGAGTGGATAGACCTACTCTGCACTCATTAAAGCAGCTAAGCACCACCTGGGCTCTGCTCTAAAAGCTCACTAGACTGGACATGCAAATTCTGCCATCTTTTACCTTCATGTTGTTCCAATCCTATATGTGTTATTTTGCACAATGTCTGAGCTGCTCTTTTCCATACTGAATGGGAATTGGGGGAAAATCGCAAAATAAAAATATTATACTATCATTATCTTTTATTTAATATTGTTTTCAGTTTTTGGACAATATTTAACATGTCCTGACTAGGCTTGCCGCGATAGACGATGCTCACGGTGATACCGGTGTTAAGCAGCAACACCGGTTACGTCACTTGCCCACCGCGTCACCGACCCCCACCGTCGTTTTGATTTTTTATAGAAATAAAAATCATTTAGTTCAGTAAAAGAACAGACACTACAATTAAAAACTGAACGCGGCTACTCAATGCAGCGTGCCGAACAACAGTCGCATCATCACAGATCAGATTTCATTTCTCCAGTGAGGAGAGTGAGTCGAGCTGACTGACAAGAAGAGTGAGGTGAGACAGACAAGACGATCGCGGATGATTTAGTTTCTAAACGAAATGCAAAAGCGCCTGTTTGGCAATATTTTGGATTTTGAAATGCCTGTTGACTTTTGCCGTTTATCTAAGGTGATTTTGGAAGTTTTTTTAAACATTCGTTTCTTATTTAATTGGTTCCACATTGTTTGCTGATTTTTACTTTATTTAAACTATCATTTATTTATTTTATTTGACATTCGTTTTGCTAATAAACATTATACGTTTCTTATTTATTTGGTTATATATTATATAATACAACTGAGAAAGTCAAAAAGTGTTACTTTGTGCCCCGCTCTCCCCTACCTCTGTAAATAAAGACGACGGACCGCGAATTTAACCACCCGTAACTCCCGAACCCCGGGGGCTATCCACACGGGGGTGGTCTCATTCGAAAGAGGGCCTTGAGACATACACTCGATTTGTGTTGGAGAGGGTTCCTTGAGCTGAAGAGATCCCCCGAATTTGGTGCGGATTCGCCACGCCGTTACGGAGATATAGCCGTTCAAAGTTTCAGTGGTTTTCCATAGACTTAAGCTTTAAAGCGTTTCATCCAGGTCGCCAGTAGCAAACAATGGTAAGTAATTACACCGTTTCAAGCATTTTATCTGCATTATATGTTCTGTAAAAAAAAAAAATTATATCAGCGGCATATTTGCCGATATCGGTATATCGGCGACAGGCTCTATCGGCGGCATATTTGCCGATATCGATATATCGGCGACAGGCTCATATCGGCCGATAATATTGGCAAAACGATATATCGATCGGGCTCTAGTTGAAAGTCTACAGGTTGAGAGTCTACAGTCTACAGGAAAATTGAGTTTTCAGAAAACTAAATGGCCAAATAAAAAGTGCATTAAAATCACTGCAATATTCACTGTTGCTTGGGATTTTATTTTATTATTGTGAATAAAATAATCACAAATTTAATATAAACATTCAATATATCGCTCAGCTCTACTTATGCGGTTTGAAATCTTTGAGTAAAATCTGTTCCTAGTCAAACTGTAGCAGCATGCTTAACTTAAGAATCTTAAGAAAAGAACTTTGCAGTTTAACCAGATCAACAACTATGTAAGTCTTTCACTTCAGTTTTGAAAGCATATTCCACCATAAAAAAATAACCAGCTCTGTGTGGGTACATTATTCAAAACTAAATAGAAAACATAACACAGTATAAACAGTATTAAGCATGCAAACATGCAAAAAAAAACACACATTCTGAATAGCATTATTACTGGTGTGCCCTGTGCCGGAGACTTGGGGTCTCACACTAATCTTGCATGGAGACAGGCCTATTGGGGAAGTGTCAGAGTGCTTGCAAACAGTGCAAACATGCAAAAAAAACACACATTCTGAATAGCATTATTACTGGTGTGCCCTGTGCCGGAGACTTGGGGTCTCACACTAATCTTGCATGGAGACAGGCCTATTGGGGAAGTGTCAGAGTGCTTGCAAACAGAAGGAACGCTTACACGGGCATGAAAATAAAGAAAAGGCGAAAAGGAGGTGATGGGTCCCACAGACCATGCTGGCAAGAAGAGTGAGAGAGAGAGGGAGAGAAACATGGGAAGCATTGAGCACAGACTCCTGGAAGTGCTGGCAAGTCAAGAAGATAAAGAGACATTGAGGAACTACTGAGGGCTTTGAAAATGGGAGGATGGGTAAAGTGAGAAAGATACAGGAGGAGAAAAAAAAAGGGGAAAGAGACTTTGAACAGTCTTTTTGAGGGCCTTCTCGTCCTCAAAAGCTGATTGCCTATCCATTGTGGCTGGGCGATATAGCAAATATTCATGACAGAATTATTATAATATTGCTAGTTATATAAAATTAACCAACACTGTGAATACTGCCAAGTTTTTCATGTATTTGATATTTGCCTTTAAGTTTCCCTTAGACCGTTTTGTGAATGAGTTTGTTTCACCAAGTGACTTGATTCAAATCTGATCTAATGATTTGTGTCACATTTTCATACATTAAAATGTTTTGAAAAAGTATATATTATATTATATCTACGTATGTGCATAAATATTGATGTTTATAAGTGAAACTGATTAAATAAATATTGCAGTTTTAGTAAACAAACAAATAAATGCAGTTTTCACTGCATTTTAGTTATTATACTATAGCAAAATCTTCCTTTCTACAATAGTTTAAATTTATAATAAGATTCTATGTTAGTTCTATATTACATTTGAATTTATATTTTTACATTTATTTAACATTTTAATTATTACCTTTTTTGTCTTATTTACAGTGCACAGAATAAATAAGAGTAAAAACAGCATTATCTTTACTAAAATCCCTTTTTTTCCCTTTCTATGCATCTCAAAACTTCTCACTTTCATCATGACTTTCTCAGTTTACCATCTTATCTCCTCTAAACCACTGCAACTTCCAGGTTCATTTTCTGACCAGGTGGTCTGTGTGTGAGAAAGTTGAATTGCTCCCCTACGACTGAATGACAATCGGGAAACCCCATTAAAGAAGATTCCACGCTGTGCCACACAAAGCAGAATAAAACATGCATGCACACACACACACACACACACACACACACACAAACAAATCTCACCGAGTGGCATAGAAATCTACACACAACTAGTGAAATGTGCAACATCCTCCTAAAACTCAAACCACTGACAGAATACAAATAGTCGTACACCATATCAGTACCATATTGGTTATCAGTCGACATTACCCTATTTTTACATATAAATTATCTCACTTAAAGTTCATCTTTATTAGTTAACATTATTTATACTGTAATGTTGTGAAGCCTAAATTCACTTGTAGCATTTAAAATGGTTGATTTAAACATTTTTAAGCATGCCATAACATGAAAATAATTACTGGCTTATCCGTCTTGGCAAGAATTGGCCCTGTAGCATCCCTAATTGCAAATAGTCTAAGCAAAGATTTAAAAAAAAGGATCTGACTGTGTCTGTCTATCTGTCTGTGTGTGTGTGTGTGTACCTGGTATTTATCACGTTATGGGGACCAAATGTCCCCACAAGGATAGTAATACTAGTAAATTTTGACCTTGTGGGGACATTTTTGAGGTCCCCATGAGGAAACAAATTTATAAATCATACAGAATGAGTTTTTTTGAGAAAGTAAAAATGCACAAAGTTTCCTGTAAGGGGTAGGGTTGGTGTAGGGCAATAGCACATACAGTTTGTACAGTATAAAAACCATAGGATCTGACTGTGTCTGTCTATCTGTCTGTGTGAGTGTGTGTGTGTGTGTGTACCTGGTATTTATCACGTTAACAGTCATTATAGTACTGCAATCAAATGGCAGTTTAATAGGCTGAGGCAGTTATAAGTTCATAGATTGATTCTCCTGAAAACTATAAACAGTATTATAAAAGCAAGCTTAGGCTTACACACATTGGGAGAACGTCAGTCACTGCGCAGATGGGTATTAGCCAAATGATTTATTCATGAATAACAGGTATTGAAATATTCTTTGGATTCCATTCCAGACCAAAATTGGGAAAGTGACAAGCGAGCGAGAGCATGAATAACAGAAATGTAAATAAAGCTGAGTCATGGTGAAATATTCTAATCTTGGCAGGAATTAGATGGTCTTAGATGTATGCTGTCAGGCACACGGACTGATCAAATAGGAACTGGGATTTTGGGAGTTTGTAGCACCATGACAAATAATACATACATAATATACACACATTATATAAAGGAGCTTGTGAATTATATGTGAAAAAACTAAAGACTGGATGCTTTCTGTTGTGTTGTCACTACTCGCTAAAACACTCGGAGCACAACATGCTGTCCACTTCACAAACAAATTCCCAATTGATTCACTAAAAAGAATCTTTTCAATTGAGCAAATCAGTCAGAAAAGAACACTGAAGTCAACAGACTGAATTGGGCAGACTATAGTGCAGACACTAAGCTTCACTTTCCCTGGTTAACTGTTGCTTGATCAGACTCGGATTTCTATTTTATTTTCAGACAAAGGTGCAAAAAAAATAAAGGCAAAATGGAAAGGATATCATTAATATATGGGCTGGAATGAATAGTGACATTGCAAAGCATTTTTAACGGATGTAATGCGACTGAAACTGTAAAGACTGCAAATCAAAAATTGAGGGAAACGCTTATCACATTGCCTGAAAAGAAAAAAGCCTTACAAGTGATAACATGAGTGAACAGAACTGTTCCCAACGTTTCTACAATGCATTCACAGAGGCACTGGGAACTCTGTATTTACTATCAACACTAAAATGACCTGAATGAATGTTTAAATACAACACTATGTTATAGGTTTATTTGAGAATGTGTGCTGACAATAGTTTGATCCACAGCATTAATCTCAAGATTTATTTGTAACAATATGCATTTTTCCATAAAATGGGGTTTAAAATTATCCAAACGCACAGTCAGCTACATACACTTACATTAAGAAAGAGCTAACGCTTATCTGAGAAAAGTGGCAGACAGCAGCAGCTGCTAAGGTTGATCACTAACGTTTGGGAGGCAGTTCTAACTCAGATTTTCTGGGAAAATGTTCAAAATTCATAAAAGGTGAGTTCATTTGTAAGAATTATCATGATGAACAAAACGTGAAGGAATCATACATTTTTGTTGGTCACAACGCTTATTTTCTGCAATAATCCCTATTGGGCTTTTCGTCGAACCAGGGTGATGCTAACTAGTGGGTTGGCCTACAAAAATCCGTCATCACTGCAGCACCCTATTCAGTGCCACCCACTGCAAAACCAAAATCCTGTAGGAAACACAAAATCAAAGCCTGACATAAGAACCATGTGTGAGAAGCAGCAATTCTATACTCTTTCTACATCCTCTCTTCTTTTCTACCAGCCTGCCAAAGAATCACTGGCCTGTGGCTGATTGTACTGCATACCTTGATGAGCAGAGACCACCTGGAACATATCAACCACGAGAATACGATGTGGGAAAAAAAATAGATAAATGAAACAAAAAGCGTGTTATTACCACTTCAGCTGCCCTTCACCAACAGCTACGGAGTGTGCTGGAGGCAGTGTCTTTGTTCACCTCTCCCTTTATTCGGTTTCTGTCTCTCCTTATGTGTCGGTCACACTCCCCACCCCCACTCGCAGAGAACAAACAAGAGTCCCAAGATTTCATGAAACTCACCCAAAAAGCTTATCCACAATATCCAGGCAATATCCACAATATGCAGGCGAAAACACGTACGTCGCCTCTCTTTGTTTCTGTCTCTCTCGCTCACCTTGGCTCTATTACACTTCCTTAATGAATACATTTTCACAATATATCAGCATTACAGAGGAAATGCTAGTTAAAAAGGTCCCATATACTCTCTAAAGTTTGAGAAATGCATACTGTATGCATGAGTGTTGAAAGCGTGACAGTTTGGGGAGGACACAGACTGAAAGCTTCATGCAAATGAATGTTCGCACATTCAAACAAGACACCATCAATAGGACATAAGTGCTACTCGGGTAAAAACCAGCATATGTTTTAGTATTTTTGCACAAGCAGGACCTTCTTGCCCTTGAACAGAAATAAACCCACTGATATGGCATATCCACACTCTCTCTGACACACACACACATAAACATGGAGAGACACTAATTGGATTTATATTATGCACATGGACAGTTCATGGTCACCTGGGTCTTTGTTTCACAATAACTTCACTCCCGCCATCCGGTCAATCAAACTATCGTGGGAGGGGCCTGTCTGTGGCATCTGAGATCGGCTCAATTTGAGAAAGGAGAAAACATTTAACCAGATTTTTAAAAAAAACACTGGGTGGATTTTTAATCATTATAGGGTGGTTGTGTACACACTCTGCCAACACACATTTCAGTTTAAACAACTTATAAAAGCACATGTAGCATCCTATGACCCCTTTAAACCTCCACATTTATAAAAAAAATAATAGAAAACACACACACACACACTTACATTCTCATGAGGAATACTTCCTACCTCAAAGTAAACAAATGAGATCCTCCTCGCATGGTGCTGCAATACCTGGAGAGCAGTACCAGGAAATGATTATACTAGAAGCAGTGTTTGCTCATTCATTTGGCGCCGCTTCACTCCGTGTGTGTGGTTTGAATAAGAAAGGAGTGCATTTAGACACGTAATACAAGAGCTCAGTCTAACAGCTGCACATAATGCATAACTCTTCTAACACAGAGCAGCTTTGCACAGTCATTTAATATAAAAACGAGATATTATTCCTACAGGCATCTCTCGTGTCTCTGAAACAACCCATGCGTGTGATACAGGGGGTTAGGTTCATTATCTAAACAGATTTGACGGGATACCTGATTATGTCTCTGACCTGTGACCTTGTATGACATGCCCTATTTGACCTCTTTTTAAGAGACTGAGAGAAAAAGAAATGATTATGTGTATTTGTGTATGTGCAAGTGAGATGGCGCCTCATTATATTTGTGGTAAAGGTATGTGAAACACGGGTTATTAAAAAAACAGCCATGAAATCTGTTGTAATGTCTGAGAGTGGCAACTCCAACATAATACGCGCACATGAGCCAAAAAGAAAAAGAAAATAGCTCTGTCCCCTTCTGTCAGTTTTTTTCAGTTATAATGTCTTTTTTTCAAAGAAAATAAAGTCACTGTAAAATAATATATACAACAAGGAATAGTAACAAGAAAAAACACCCAAGTCAACGTTATTCAAAATCTTTTTTTCTCTCTCTCTCTAAGCTTACAAGCTGCAAAATTACATATTTTCGGCTAGGGATGCACGATATATCGGCCACCATATCGGTATCGGCCGATAAATGCTAATTTTTCTGTTATCGGTATCGGCCTGATAAGAAAATTTGGCCGATATCTTAAAGCCGATAAATAATGCATTATTTCCTTCAGAAACACTTCAGATGCGCGCTGTTCGTTTGCAGCCTTTTGTGCAATTGTACGTTGTAATATTGTGTTTATTTGATGTATATCTGATTTATCTCATATAGAATGCATTTGGTTAAGTTAAAAGAGCGCTTCAGTTTACCGGTGATCGTCTTTAGCTCAGCGCACGCAGCTCAAACAGCAGTGCACAACATTAATAACTATGATTGGGAATGTTGTGTATATAACATTCTAATGAGAACATTATTATAATAAAACGTTGTGCATTCTTTGGGTTTAGTTGCCGTGTTTCAGCACGTTGTTATGGGAAGAGCGCATCCACAACAGGATCACACATTCTGACTATAGCACGCAATAACTGCATCATTTTGAACATATATAAGTTGTAATATTATGTTTATGTTGTATTAATATTAATCTCAGGATGCATTTCCTTGAGTTAAATAAGCTGCCAGCAAAACGCTTCAGTTTACCATGTTCATTCAGCTCTTCAGCTTCAGCACGCGCAGCTCAACGGCTACTATTTAAAACAGTGGTATTAATTTGTCACTTTTTCAAAATCATTGATACATTATTAATAACAACAACCACTTGTATTTTTCTCTTATTATTTTCATCAACAATATGGTTTAGTAATTAAAATCATTTAATTATTGTCCGTGCAGAGGCTATTCCGTTTTATTGATCTGTGGCGCATTCATTTTGATTCTTTACACGTGTAATGTGTAAAAAATGTCCAGTGACTTGTTTGCATTATTTATACATTATTTTATTTTTTTGTAAGACTTTTTTATGACTAAATTTGGTAATGGGAGAGTAAAAATATTTTTAAAACGTACACCATTCAAACTAGGCTGCTTATGTTGAAGTGTTTGGGATGTGACTTTTAATGATGAGACCTTTTTTGTAATCAGGCTCTCAAAAAGTATATAACAATTTGGATATAGATTTATCGGCCAACATATCGGTTATCGGCTTTCAAAAATAAAGAATAATCGGTATCGGCCAAAATTTTCATATCAGTGATTCCCTATTTTTGGCACATTTCTGCTCCACAAAACATCTACTGAACAGAATACACTACCGTTCAAAAGCTTGGGGTCAACAAAAAAAAAAAAAAAAATGTATTCAGCAAAGATGCATTAAATTGATCAAAAGTGACAACAAAAGCATTTATAATGTTACAAAAGAATGATTTCTGAAGGAAAGTGTGCCATTGTAGACTGGAGAAATGGCTGCTGAAAATTCAGCTTTGCCATCAGAGGGATAAATTACATTTTAAAATAAATTAAAACAGAAAACTGTTATTTTTTTATTGTAATAATGTTTCACAATAATACTGTTTTACTGTTTCTTTGATCAAATAAATGCAGCATTGATAAGCGTAAGAGGTTTCTTTCAAAGTTATTTAAAACACAAACTTTTGAATGGTAGTGTACAAGCAAATTATGAAACAATCTTTCAATCAATAATTAAACTGCTAAACACACTTTACAGTGTATGACAATTTGTGTTGTAATAATACACGCCCATGTGACGTTCATCTTAGACTGAAGGCCATCCTGACACACATAAATAGCCACTAAGCCAGTCTCTACCAAAGAGCCCACTTCATCTTCAGACACAAAGCTCTGTGATTAGAATTTGGTACTGAAAAAAGGGATACAGAAAGAGAGGGAGAGGGAGCAATATGTGTCGTGAAGTGTTGCTATTACCGTCTCCATGGGCAACTAAAGAGGAATCCTGCCAATTCTGTGAGTAGGTTGTGTCTGGGAGGGGAGTGCAAACCACAATCCTTAAGGTATTATTGTAAGTCAATGTCTGTCCAAGTCCGCGGGAAAACATCCAGAGGAGAGAGAGGAGCATTCAGCCCACTGACAGCCCAAGAGAGCGCTTCTACCTGGGGAGAAACCCAACAGATACCCTGCCTGCTGGAGATACCATGTGCAATTGGGCACCTTAGCATGAGTCCATTTAAACGAGCATAACCAACTCCAATAAAACACCAGGTGCATGCGACAAACCTGAACCTGGGGGAATGAAAGTTGGCAATAACACAGAAAATTCTGAGCATAATAATTTCTTTATTTCTCTCAAATCAAACTGGAACAAATTTAAATAACTTAAGTCGGATCAGGTGGTTTCCTATTGATAAATATGAGCGATTGTTACTTTATAGCAAGACCGTATGTAACTTCAAGACTTTTAATTCCATCAGTTTTGAAAGTAAAAAAAAACATTCTCTCCACTGTGCCTCCAATTTACTATATTAATCAACTAGCCATGATAATTACTGCACTTGCAATTAATACTGTGACCAATACTTCGGGATAATTACATTTTGTACCAATTGCGCCTTTCTCCCCTCGTCTGTAGCCTACATCTCAATTAAGTCTTTTGACTTGCTGATTACAATTTTTATGTTTGTCTTTCATTAGCAGGTCCTGAAAAAAAATCAATCCTGACTGTCAAACGTCCTGCAAAGTCCTACTTCCATTTACAGCTAATAACTGGATGTCTGTCTAATAATATGCTCAAAATACGCCCACTTAAAATGCCATGCAAACTCAGAGTACGATCGCACTCTCACTTTAAATGGCAATGTCCATTTTATACATGTGACGTTAATTACAATAATAATGTGCGATTACAAGCAGCTTCACAAAAGATACACATTAAGTGCATAGTCCAATACATGATACTTCATAATATATAAAAATGGGAAGTAAAACCTATGAAACATCCAGTGTTAAGGTACCTAAAGCCACAACTCGTGACAGTTGGAGGCTTTACAAAAAAACAGCGTGTTAAGATTATTCCTGTTTCAAAACCCAGCAAGTGGTCTACTTAAACAGAATTTCTGATTCCAGGCGAATGAGGAACAAAGAGGATACCAGCATGGCTACATAAGTCATCTGTTAAAAAGAGGTTCAGATTACTCACGGCAGTTCTCCTCATCGCTGTTGTCCGAGCAGTCATCATCATCATCACATCTCCATGGAGTCGGGATACACCTGCCATTCCTGCATTGAAACTGACCGCTTTCACAGTCCGGGTTATTTCCTGTCATACAAGACGTTTTGAGTAAATGCAGGGTCCAAATTTTGGGAGGATCAAACTTTTAAACCAAAAACTAATCTTCAATATGCGGTTACATCTTTAACCCAACATCCCCAAAGGATGTCGAAGCAAACTGTTGGGTGACTTACAAAGCACAATATTACATATCATTTTATTTTAGATTCACATATTGTACATCAATAAAAGCTGTTGAAATCTTTACAAACTTCAAAAAGGTTTGAAAATAGGTGTCATGTAAAGACATTCTAAAAGCATTTGAGCACATTCTAATTACAGTTTTACAAGTCACTGTGTAGTTTTGTTAACATCTGTTAGTTAGGCAATACTATCACAGTAAAATTGATGTGCATGTGTGCAATGACAGGTTGCAGTAAACTATAACTGTTGTCTATGAGAAATTACACGTGTGCACAAACAATTAAATGAATGATGCACAAGACACATTCAGTAGGAGTAAAGTTGCGCCAATGCATACGTGTTGCTTTCAGTGGTGTACTACTATCGTAGACCTTGAAGAATAGACTATTGTAATTACATTAAAAAATCGCTTTCTTCTTGTAAACCCCGCAATGAGCACGGCAGGGCAAGAACAACATGAACTTGATCAGATTGCAATTCCTTACAATACAAGCTGCCTAAAGAGATTTTCGTGATACAACTTAGCGCTCTATTAATGTCTCGTCAAAGGAAGCAGATGCACGCGACTGCGCCGGTGTTTCTACAGCATCGTTTACATTCATAACAGTGGACCGACAGCGTAAAACAGACACTTACCATTTACCGGCAGAAACCCCACGAGTATCATATGTAAAAGCAGCAGTTTCCCTATAGCCGTCCACATCTTCACAAATCAAGGCGTTGTGCTCATACGAAATATAAAAAGATCGTGCAGTACAGTGTGTACCTCCCTTCTCCGTGCAGCACGCGCTCTGACTCGCCACAAGCTCCACTCTGCTTTCGATACCAGTTTGAATTGATGACGCCAACGCAGGTGGGCGGGGCCATGTGTGATGACTTGTACGTATGGGCGGAGTTAAAGTTGAAAAATTGAACAAAGCATTGCGTGTCATCAGCCTACTCAACTGAAGAAATCAACAGATTCTTGGACACGGTGGAGTAGAAATAATCGTAAAATGCTATAGAAAATCTATAAAAACGGAAGTGAACATTTTTGGGCTCATGCTAATGTAAAATTAAAACGTATTTTTAATTACATTTTCATGAAGTTGAAATTATATTGTAAACATTTAGTTATTTTTTTCTTAAGTTCAAAGTATTCATTTATTTCTGAAGTACCTGCAAGACCCATGCCATTTCTTTATATTATCTCAAATGTTATGTTTCTTCCTTTTTAATTATTAATTAAGTGCATGGGGTGTTTTATGTTACATATGTTGCATTATTTTAGATTCGAGTCTTCTTTAAGGTAGCTGCAGGAACTGGCTGGCATTATAAACAGGAAGCTGTCGGCATTGCAGTGCTATGATAAATTGTTCCCCCTTCTTAAGTGTGAAAAAAAGAGAATGAAAGAAGGAGAGAGATGGAAAGAGGGAAAAAGAAGCTGAATGTTTTTTTCTCAGTTGAGAAGGCATCACCATCTGTCAGTTGTCCTCTTTTCTCACATGCATTGAATCGACTCTTAGAAACAACTTCTGCTTGGGTTCTTTCTGAGAGATTACTTTCACTGTGGATCTAGCATCAATTTCTGCTACATGAAATGCTAAGTTAACCATACAGAAGCTCTGTAGCTCATGTTCTGTTGTAAAAATAATCACCAACTGTAAGGAGAATTTAACCCACAAACCTAATTTATATATTTTCTATTACCTACTTGCACATTATCACATACATAATATCAGTTTAGAACTAAGTCACAACACTACAACTTTAATTTTACTTGACCCCATGAAGTCATAATAGCAATTGGCCAGTGTCTCTTCCAAACTTCCTGTTTCATAGGAAATATGTTTATAAGGGAAAAGAAAACTGAGGGTAAACATTAAATATAGATATCACCATTAAGAATAGCAAACAAGTTTTCTGAAATGTGAAGTATGAATATGCAAATGAGGCATTATCTAAATAAATATGCACTACACTGCATACATTTCCAGAACTTCTTGAAATCTTGAATTTGATAAAGCCAGGTTCATGAGCTGACATATTAGAGTCAAAAGATTCTATATATCTCTTTTTATCCATAAATCAGAAAATACTGTCACGATCACACTTTAAAGGGGTCATATGATGCTGCTAAAAAGAACATTATTTGGTGTATTTGGTGTAATGAAATGTGTTTATGCGGTTTAAGGTTAAAAAAAACATTATTTTCCACATACTGTACATTATTGTTTCTCCTCTATGCCCCGCCTTTCTGAAACGCCTCGATTTTTACAAAGCTCATCGGTCTGAAAAGCGAGGTGTGCTCTGATTGGCCTAGTGTCTATGTTGCGCCCCTACCATACTGTGCTGCCCTGCATAGACTGTATAAAAACATGGACTAGTGTCCGTGATGTCACACGTAGGTTTCCAAAGAGCGTTTTTGAAGCCTGAAGTAGGCAGAGCCGGCCGTCGCCATCTTGGCAGCGCATCACCGCGCGTCACTCCCGGATAATCGAAAATGGGCAAAGATGCGGGAGCAGGTTGCTGAAACCACGCCCACCTAGCTCGACGGTGGTGACAGCAGCGGCAATCCACCTGTCACTCAAGCGGCCACGCCCTTAATTATGCAGAACTTTAAGGCTTAATATAATTTAAACGGATGAGTTATAAAAAAATTCACCCCCCTCACAGTTGTCATGAAGGGCAAACTTAGCTATATAGACCAAAATCAATTTTTGAACCAGGCTGTAAACATGTTTTTTTCTGCTGTAAAGTTGGGCATTTTAACATGGGGAGTCTATTGGATTGACTCCCTTTTGCGGCCAGCCTCTAGCGGCCAGTTGACGAATTACAGTTTAAGTCACTTCCTTGTTGGCTTCACGAGAGAGAGCGGGAGGTTGCCGCTTGATGCCTTGTCCGGCCAGAGCAACGAGACAAAAACATTAAAACCCATTGCGCGTTGCATCGCGCCGCGTAAACATAAAACCATGTCTGCATTTGTGATCGGAGAAATGACAAACAACAAGCGCTACTCTACACTGCTCAGAACTCACTTTTGAATCGTCAGTGGCAAATTCTTTAAATATAAAAAACGTACTTACAGTCTGTGAGTCAGAACAGCCGGCATTGTAGTCTACTCTCCCAGGATCAGGAAACAGTCCTCCATAAAATGTGCTGCACACATCTGAATATTTGGGTTGAAGTGTTCTGGAACAGTGTTGTAAATACAACTTAACCACTGATTTCTAGTCGTGTCCTCTTTTGGAAGGCCAAACAAAGTAGTTTCGCTTTCACAATGAAATACAGCGTCACACACGGCGGCCTAGAGTGAGCGACAGCCTAGAGTATGCGGAGGCCGGCTTGAGTGAGCGGCGGCCGGTGGATTTGACGAAGGAGCGGCCGGCGGGGTTGCGGCAACCACATGTGACGACCCCGGGCTGGACTCTGCTTCATCCACGGTGAAAGCCAATCTGGCGATCCACAGCGCGAAGTTGATGTATTTCCTCAGCGACCAGCACGGATCAGGGCATGACGAAGCGGATATCGTCCTCTTTTGGAAGGCCAAACAAAGTAGTTTCGCTTTCACAACGAAACGCAGCGTCTTCACGACATGGCGGCAGCAACAACAATACTACAGTGAGAATAAAAGTTACGCCTTCTTTCTTTGCGTGAACATTTGGACATCGGGACGTAGACATGTGGGGGCGTGTTAGAACGAGCCGTTTTAGGTAGGCGTGGTTGACTCTTAACTTTTATAAAGAATATCTCTTTGGATTTGAGACTTTACAGATCTTCTTTATGCACCAAGAGCTTGTAACACTTCAAAGAGAAAGGAAAAATTGAAATCGCATCATATCACCCCTTTAAATGACAATGTCCATTTTATATAGTACATCACTATTATCAATTATTATAATAATGTGCGATTGCAAGCAGCTTCACAAAAGATGAACATTAAGTGCATTGCCCATTACTAATACATACTATACAGCAAAACAAGCACTGTAATCTAAAGCCAAAACTCGTGACAGTTGGAGTCTTTCCAAAGAAACAGCTGCTTAAGTTTACTCCTGTGTTTCAAAACTTAGTGAGTGATATACTTAAACAGAATTTCTGGTCAACATTGGATGTTTTTTGTTCCTCTTTCAATTTCAATTGAAAGAGGAACAAAGAGGATACCTGCATGGCTAAATAAGACAGCTGCTAAAAAGAGGTTTAGATTACTCACGGCAATTCTCCTTGTCGCTGTTGTCCGAGCAGTCATCATTATCATCACATCTCCATGGAGTCAGGATGCTTTCACAGTTCGGTTTATTTCCTGTCAAGAAGTTTTGAGTAAATGCAGGGTCCAAACGCATGGTATCAAGTTTTTAAACCAAGGACCAATCTTCAATATTTGGTTACGTATGTACTTTAATCCAACATCCCCAAAGGATGTCAAAGCAAACTGTTGGGTGACTTACAAAAATATTACATATAATCAGATATACCAAAAAAATTATGTCAACATCCAGGAAAAAAAATGACCATGTTAGGAATAAAATCAGGCAAATGACATAAGGAATAAACGCCTCTGTAAAAACCTAATGAAGATAGGAATAAAACTGGAAAGTTTGTTTCATAACGTGTTGTTTCAAAATAGCAGAAAAAACATCCAAAATACACTTTTATGTGTTTATGTTATTGCACTTTATCTATTTCCATCTGTAGATTCCACTTAAAATACATACTGTATATTTAAAAGCTATTTTCTCAAAATAAAGTTTTTTTTCATGCACTGAGCCAGAAATTTCCACATTGCACTTACAGTGCATGCACCAAACTTTTTTTTAATTCCTATTTATATTCTGATGATTTTAACAAAGGGCTTTGTTCACTTATCATTCACCTGGTTTATAAAATATTATTTCTAAAAAATATATATATATTTTTTTCTGTTGTATTTTTTATTTTTTTTTTACTTATGAAGTTATAATAATAGTGATATGCAAAATTGCCTCTGGCAAAACTCCAATATGTCAACAAAATGAAACAAGAATTTTGAACCTGGCTTTATCCAATGTTCAAATTTCTGTTCTGGAAATGTATGCAAGTCAGCATATTTAATTAGAAAATGCCATATTTGTATATTTAAACATACCATAAAACTTGTCATTCAAACCAATTATCTTAATGCAGTGATTAATGAACTTAGGAAGTATGATGTATCTTTCCTATTAATCTGTAGTGTCTTGCTTTAAATTATTTTATTTTTTTTTTATCTTTGCCAACATCAAAATTACATTTTTTGGTGTCAATGACATTTTGACTGGTCTTTGAATCATTTCTAGAAAAGAGGAAGAAAAATTAAAAACTGAAAACTCATGTGAGGGAATCAGACCATAAGAGCCGAGGTCAGCTGATCAGCATTTTCTCTCTCTTTTTTAAGTAGCAGAACTCGCCAAAACTGCCAGAACTGCTTGCTACCAAGCTGCTGAACCCAAAAAATACAAATAAAAAAAGAGAGATGTTTAGTCGATAACTGGCTGGTAGCCCACCAGAAACAGATATTAAATGTCAGTGCATCAAAAAATATGACAGATGAGAACTAGCAAACTGCAGTAACTTATATGAGAAGCAACGGAACATGCCTGAACAGTAGTTCCCTGCCCTCTTTTGAAATGCAGTTCGACTTTATTAGAACTCATTATTTGAGGAAACATATGATTGTTAACGTGGAGTGCTTAGCTTGTCTATTTTGCTGTGGTTTGGAAGTTTGATTCCAGTCGCTGATGTTTGAATAGTCTAACGATTAGAGTGTAATGAGGCATTTTATCCAAATCACCTCACTGGGTAAGAGAATGTGGAAGGGGAGCCTTGGAGATACGCTTCAATTCATCTCTTTTGCCAATCAGACTGGAAAGTGTGAGCGCCCTTGTTATTCCTCAGACCCGAATCACGTTTTTGCTTCTATGAATTCTCTTTGTTACCCAAGCGAAGGTGTGCTATTTCTAACATAGTGAATCATAGTGAGTCTTTAGATTAGAACCTAAAGGAATATTCCAAGTTAGAAGTAAATGGATGTAGTTAAAAAAAATGTTATTTAATTATTTATCTTCATCTTATTCCAAATCCAAAAGACCTTCTTTCTTCTTTGTGGACAGAACAGGAGAAACTTTAAAGAACTAAAGAACACATAATAGCACCATAAAAGTGGTCCATATGTTTTAAAACCTTGTGTGAGGAACAGACTGAAATGTATTAGTTATTTGTTATTCCCTGAAAATACTGTTACTTACAGAAGTATATGGAATATATGGAAAATAGCACATCATATTGACCATTTTTATGATTCGTTTAAGGTTTTCATCACATTGAGTGCTTTTTGAAGTTTGAAAGTCTCCATTCATTGTAATGCATAGAAAACAATGAATACTGTTCTTCATAATTATTTGCAGTTGTTTTCAATAGACGAAAGAAAGTCGAATAGGTATGAAACAATATGAGAACGCTAGCATATGATGTTGTTTTTTCAAACTCAGGAATGAGTCAAGATGATGCTTTGTGGTAATCGACAGCATCTGTCGATTACCACAGGTTTCAAATAGATTTGAAGTTATATCGAGACTGGAATAATAACTGGAAGTTTGGTTCACATGACCCCATTAGCCCCCCTGCTGGCAGATGTTGGAACTGCAATATTTGGTAATATTTCATTAAATTACAGTAGTTGTTTTACCAGGTTTTGGACGCTCTTAAAACCTTGAAATTGACTTTTCTCCCATTTGCTGCCTTTGACGTCACAGATCAGGATAGTTGCTAATGAAAGTTTTGTAACTGTGAACATTCTTCTGGTTCCATCAGCCAAAGTAATTAGTCACATGTGTTTGGCTAAAAAAAAAAAAGGTACAGTACTACAAATGACAGGTCTGCAAAAATATAAAGAATTATATGACCTAAAAATGTATTATAACCCATCTAAATATAACTACTCTTTTACAAAACCTTTATTATTTATTAAACATCTTTCACATTTTCTATCTGTGCCCAAGTGATAAATTAATATGTAAAAGAGAAAAATCTCAAAGATGGGTAAACACAAAAGATGAGTTTGTTCTTACAATACTGATAATCTCTCTTGCTTTCCACAATGCACACGGAGGTATTAAAAAAAACTTTGTTGTATAACCAGTAAAATATATTTTCATGAGACTTGAGGTTTGTTAGATTCCCATCAGAAATTGTGATATTAAAAGTCATGTAAGTAAATGACAAGAAATTAAGGTTGGCAAAACAAGAAAGCAGAATTCAAGTTCAGGTTCAAAGTTCAAGTATATTCTTTGCAAGAGCAAAGATTTACATATATACTGCATTAGTGTAGTACATAATATGTATAATTAATCATTTTATGTCATAACAGTGTACACTTTCATCCCATATAGCAAACAAGCGTTGCAACAATGTTCAGTCGACGTTAACATGTCATTTAAACCAACGTTGCAATCTGATGTTGGTTTTACATCACATCTGCACCCTCAGTTAATGATAAAACAACATTTAAATTTAAATCTCAACCAAGATTAAGATGAAAATCAACAATTCATTATTGTCACCATTTGTCATCATTTTGATTACCTTGAATCTGACACAGTGACAATGTGACACTTCTTTTCTAAAGTAAATGTCATATTCATGCTATCTTTGTCACACATGCTCTTCTTCATTCACTGTTTAACATGAGTATGCTGTCTATTCCTACAGTATCTGCTCTGACATCACAAGGGTGCATAATAATAATCAACTCGTCTAAATGCAAATCGTAAGACATATTTTGATGATGTCTGAAGCATACTGGACATAATTTCCCATCATAATTCTGACTGCCCAAGGTTTAACTGTTTAGGAGACAAGACCTGAGTATTTTCATCTTAAGAAAAAAACATCCAGGGGAAATATTTACAACCAGTTCCTCTGTAACAAAGAGGGAGTTTACAAAACTAGTAAGGAGGAATAAAGGCATTAAAACTAGGAGGATTTTAAAATGTGATTGTTTGCTTTTCTTTTATGGAACACAAAACATTTTGTAAAATTTCATTTATTGTCCATACAATGAAAGCCAATGGGGTCCGATGTTGTTTTGGTCCATACTGACTTTTATTGCATGGGCAAAAAAAAGTAGAAACGTTCTTCAAAATATCTTCATTTGTGTTCTGCTGAAGAAACAAAATCATACAGGTTTTGAACAACATGGAACAGTCATTTTTGGGTGAACTATCCCTTTAAAAGGCAGCATGAACTGCATGGCTGATGTTGTGTTTTTTTTTTTTTTTTAAGAATGGTTATTTTAGTTTACAGTATGTGAAATCAAAGTAATAGAGCCAAAGAGGTCTGTCTGACTCCAGAAATTCACTCATGTGTAATGATGCATTTACAATTTCACCAAGAGAAGTAATCGAACTTGACAAAGGAGAAAGAATGAGAGGGCAAGGGATGAAAAAATGGACAGAGAGAGAACGGGGGAAAAAGGAGCTGACTCTCTGTAAGAATGTATAACGTCTCACTGAACTTACAGTACATCTGAACTGCAAAGGAAGGTCTAGAACGGAGAGGTGGAGAAAGAAATAGAGATTAGGTGTGAATGTTTGGTGGTGAGATGGCAGTTTAGTGGAGTCACAGGCAGAAAGGTGACTTAAAGGTAAAACAGACGCTCACAATGGAGTCTACAAAGAGAAAAGCTGAATAATTATACTCTACAATAGCAAGGTTTTTAGTTGCTATTGTGCTCTGGATGGTTGCCAGGGTGTTGCTACGTGGTTGGTCTCACCCAAGTCAAAATAGCTTGTCCTCAAAAGCTATCTTGCTTGCGTATGAGGTGAGAGATCTCTCTTCACTGCTAGGTATTTGAGCTCATTCTACCAGGAGTGTTGCTTACTCTCAAGCTCTTTTCAGAGGAGTTCCCCTGGAGGATATCTGTGTGGTGGAAGGATAGTCCTTTCCTCACACTATTATCAGGTTTTATAGCTTGGATTTAGATGCGGCTCCTGGTTCCCAGATTCTTTCTTCTTGAAAGGTTAGCCTGGTCTATTTTGTATCGGGTCAGATATGGCAGCGCTTAGCTTGGCGGGTGTGGTATATCGTTCCCATTGTTTCATAGCTACGCAGTTTTGAGTGAACCTATGAAAGATAACCCACGTTCTCTGAATAGGGAACGAGACGCTGCGTTCATAAGGAGCTGATGGCGTGGTCGCTAGTAGAGTGCGTGACGTAGTGATGTCGAGATGGCGCCCATGCCATCAGTCAATGAATTGGCATGATTCCATATGGGCTTAAGACAATTGGCACACCAAAGGGGTATTCCCATTGCATCATAGCTATGCAGCGTCTCATTCCTTATTCAGAGAGCATGGGTTACGCAAGTAACCTGAGACTTTTTTGTGCATGTATCTTGAAATGCAAATGAGCCGCTGCTCCCCGCCCCTTTCCAGAATAGGGCTGTGCCCTTACAGCTCGTACCTCAGATACTATGCCAAAACAAAACATCTGTTTGGTTTTGATTATTATGTCAATCGCGCTGAAAATGTATTTTCATATTGAGCCATATTAGTATAAACTTCTGATATACGGTTTTCTGACCGCACACATCTGAAGCACGCTCAAAGAAAGTGGCTGTCACACGGCATGTGAGTACTAAACTAAGTTCTCTTTCATGTCTCATTGCACTTAAACTGTCAAATACTCACAAGTTTAGGTAAAAAACACGTATAAGTAACATAAACAAGTCGGTTATGTCTGTGAATATAAACAGCTAAGAAATCGCATGTTTATATTAGATCTGTGCATTAAGTAGGGCCTTTCGAACCGCTTCCAAAACTAAATGTACGGTACTAAAGTACTGGGACAATTTTGCGCGAACTATTTCCCAGTACTATTTAAAGGGTTGCATTCGCACCGACAGTGTGTACTAGGAACCGGTCGACAGCAACGTCATTTGTGCGCGGCGTTCAACAACGGAAACAAATAAAAACAACGTTACCAACAGGAGGATGGAGGACGCTGTGATCGGAGCTGTGTTTTTGTTGTGTCTCGCGGGTTTCACAATAATGGACATGGAAAGTCGACATATACGTAAAGCGATTGAAAGAACGGAAAGGAGGACTAAGAATCTCCAACGACAACTGGCAGTGCTACATTTGCTACAAGTGCCTGCACTTCAACGTCCGTCCATCTATCGCTGTTCTCCATACTTGCGAAATAAGTTGACACAATGTTTACAGTATGTTTACACAGAGTTTTAAATCATGGTGGGTGAGGGTGTTTTCATACGCGTTTGGCCAATCAATGTCTACTTACGTCACGATTAGTACCAGTTGTGCTGGTTAGACCCTGCTCCGGAGCAGGAGCAAATTTGGTTCTCGAAAAAGGCAGTCCGGTACTAAAATCGCACCCAGTTCCGGCGGTGCGAACACGCCAAAAAGTGGGTAGTTCCACAATTAGTTCTGGTACTATGAAAAGGTTCCTGCGTTGCGAAAGGCCCTAGTTACAGCAGCATAATATACAGTATCTAGTGCTATCTATGCTGTTAATATGACCCAAACAATAAAATAAAATCAGAAAATCTCTCACTGCTCTTGACTGAATAATTTCTGTAGTTTTAATAAGAAGACATTTCTTTCTTGAATGCTGCTTTTAAATGCTCTAGCGTGAAGATAAACATGGCGAATTGTGTGAGGCTCACTCAGAGTAACATAACAGTATCAACATACACTCTGAAGTGACACCATTGATTTTTATTTTAAGCAATCATAGGTTATGGTTATGTGCAAACTTTTTTTGCTGAATTCAGTAAAACATGACAAGCACCTCATTTTTTATTTTATTTAATTTTATTATTGAACACCATTGTGTGAGGCTCACTCAGAGTGGGATCTATGCTAATAGGGCAGTGTCCGTCAACAGTCGTGGGCAGGGCCTGTACAATGTGACGTCCCTTCTGTGAATGGCTTGTTCTGAGACACTGCTTATGATTTATTTATGGGGCGAAAAGGACTGGGTTGACTTTTATCCTTATAGGGTGCTTGTGTCCAAACATCATGTAAAAGTGATTTATATATATATAAATTCTGCTGAATTCAGTAAAACATGACAAGCACCTCATTTTTTATTTTATTTAATTTTATTATTGAACACCTATCAAGCCAGTTGCTACAAAAAAGTGTTATTACTGCGGCAATCTACAGACAATGCAAAAAGATGGTCTTTGAGTTACAGAGAAAATATTAGAGTTTTTAAAGTAATCATTCTGACAAACTTAGTTAGACTATCACTCTAAGGTTTTAGTGAATTTGGCCCCAGCTGGTACCTAGATATGGCTCAGGACACGTGTTTTACTAGTTTTATCATTCATCGGGCAAAATTCATAAATGAAATAGCACTATAGGTACACTATTTTTGGGATAAATTATGTCTCTAACACAAATGGTACAGGGTGAATTACACATTGAAGTTTAATTCTTATGGGTTTGTTCAAATCACTAGCCCAAATGAGCAACACTAGTGATTCTTATCACAGCAAACTCCACTAAAATGCAAATGAAGGAAAGAGACGAAGGGGGAAAGAGAAAAAGGATAAAGAGAGGGTCACAGAGGAGTCCATCTTTAAGAGCTATTCTGTAGTACTGCACACAAACAGAAAGCATTAAAGCGCAGCTTAGAAAGCAAAAAGATGTCAATTACACACTGCGCTTCTCCTTACATCCATGTTAAGATGGCTAACACATGGTGCAAAATGGGGATCAAGATGTTGAAACTGAGGTCAAGAGAGGCTTGTCACCGATATTACTTCTCAAGAGTATTAAAAGAGACCTTTAGCAAGATGAGATTGTTTACAGGAGAAATGTCTTTGTGTGCCTTCACATCTCACAATCTGTTGCTATTGGAAACCTACTCATACATGGTGAAAATGAAGACATTCTGTATTGTGGACTATAAGGATTATACGTTCAATAATATAATACTGTAGTCTAGGGTACATGTATTTAGATTACATTTCAAATCAAAAGAATGCCCCAGAATTCACATATTTAGCTTCCTGTATGACATAAATATATTGCCAAAAGGGCATGATTTGATACATTGTTATTTATGTTTATTCATGAACTTAGTGACATGAGGCTTCAAATGAGGGGGCATAATACTAACACTAATAAATTCTGTTGTTGTGCCACATGATTTGTCTTATTTACATCCTGTTATTAATGTATATTACCATATACATTGAGAAAAATTAACTGGTCTAAAAATGCATTATATGTCATTTATAGATTTTTTTTAAACCTATGCTTTTTCACAATTTATGGTGATAAAATCATATGATTTCTAAATAAATAACTTTATTTCTTCTATTTGTTATCAGTGATTTACATTAGGGTAATTTGTGCTACATTTTCTGTTACTTAGTGAATGTTTATTGAATTATTATTAGTATTATTACTATTGCATTGTGGGTTACCCATTCAAGTAGTTTCATGTAGACTGGTAAATTGAGATTATATCTCCTAATGAAATATATAGTTATACGTTTTAAAATATACAGGCACTAATATGCCATAGTAATGCCTGAAACACTGTCACTGTATTTTTTTTAACTAAACAGTGAAGTTCTAGCAATCACAGTTGAGGTTTTTTGTTTTTTTATTAAGATTAATTTAACAAGATATTGTTTTACAGTGTACAATACTAGGTTTAAAACATTTCTTTCAGTCCATGTTTATATATCTGTTGAAACAAATTTTAAACAGACCTTACCGAGTTTCTGCTTATGTCTAAATGCTGGCAAGCCAGTATCTTACTGTATTAACAGCCCAGCGTGGGCAGGCGTGAACTAAGACTGTGATGAAATATACTCCAGTGTGAGTTTGCATCCATGCTGTGAGTGATTGCCCTCCTTCACATTCCTTGGACAGTCATATGCCGTGTAACATATCAGTAATCGATAGTAAACTAAGCTTTAGCTTCTCCAGCCGTGACAACATGGCCATCTTCAGCGCCTGGAAACAGCATGCGCTAGTGATTTACAACACACGTGTCATGGTGTAAAAAAAAAACTTTGTGTATATAGAGTACTGCAGTGATGACATACTGTAGTCATTTTAACTGAAGCTTTTAATTGTCTTGAAACAGGCAGTTGCTAACAAGTGGCTAAATGGTTGTTGGGGAAATTAAATCTCATCACGCTGAACAGGTAAACTCATCTTCTCGCTATTCCACTTTTAAAGTCTCATTATATTTAAAATTGTGCTCTAATTCAAACTTTTAAGGTAAAATGTTTTTAAAAATGAAAGAGTTGTCGGAAGCTTAATGGTGTTGACATTGAAGTCATGTGACCATGGTGTAGTTCGTTTATAGCTTACCTTTAGCTTTTTACTTTTAGCGACTTCATTTAGGCTTCAAAATGAATAAAATCTGAGTTAATTTGTGATAATTATCATGACAAACAGAATGTGTAGGGATCGTAAACTGTTGTTGGTCACAGAGCTTATTTTCTGCAGTAATCCAAAAGCCAAATGGAAATTTTTTTTATTTTTTTTTATTGAGTGAACCAGAGTGATGCTAACTTCTGGGTTGGCCTACAAAAATACATCATCACTTTAGCGCTCTATTGCATAGGGAATAAAATGAGACAGTAATCACAGATATGAGGAAGGACCTATGAGTATTTCTTGATGCTAACCACAAGATTTTATTTTCTTCATGAGATTTGTTCCTTAAGTCAGGAAGCCTCAGTGCTGTCTCTTTGTATCACCAAGTAGCTAAATACCTTTCTGTCATGGGCGACTACCATCAGACTTATCTACAAATAAATGCACTTTGTGTATATAGAGTACTGCAGTGATGACATACTGTAGTCATTTTAACTGAAGCTTTTAATTGTCTTGAAACAGGCAGTTGCTAACAAGTGGCTAAATGGTTGTTGGGGAAATTAAATGTCATCACGCTGAACAGGTAAACTCATCTTCTCGCTATTCCACTTTTAAAGTCTCATTATATTTAAAATTGTGCTCTAATTCAAACTTTTAAGGTAAAATGTTTTTAAAAATGAAAGAGTTGTTGGAAGCTTAATGGTGTTGACATTGAAGTCATGTGACCATGGTGTAGTTCGTTTATAGCTTACCTTTAGCTTTTTACCTTTTAGCGACTTCATTTAGGCTTCAAAATGAATAAAATCTGAGTTAATTTGTGATAATTATCATGACAAACAGAATGTGTAGGGATCATAAACTGTTGTTGGTCACAGAGCTTATTTTCTGCAGTAATCCAAAAGCCAAATGGAAAAATTTTGGGGGTTTTTTTATTGAGTGAACAAGAGTGATGCTAACTTCTGGGTTGGCCTACAAAAATACATCATCACTTTAGCGCTCTATTGCATAGGGAATAAAATGAGTTACTTGAGCACCAAATCAATATATTAGAATGATTTCTGAACGATTATGTGACTGAATCAATCAATCAAAATAAAAAATGTTTTAAAATAGAAAACAGTTACTTTAAATACTGTATGACCAAAAAATATGATGGATTGCTCTGTGTAAACTTGTAAGACTATTAGGACAGGAACATGACCTGAATAGTTCCTGCCTTCCTCTATTTTTCATTCATTGCTTGATAAATGAATAGATGGTAACACACTTAGAATCATTTAGAACAAAAATAACAACAATATAATAGATTAGATACCAGGTGAGTAACGACTGGCTACAGAAAAAGGATATCCTGTTCCTCTTCCTCCAAATGTAGGATAATCTCTCATTAATCTGTCAGTGTCGTAAATTGTCATTGGCTGCACAACAAAATAAATTTGATTTAACAGGTAAAGCCTAAATTTCTCTCTGCAATTCTCTCTCTCTCTCTCTAAAGGAGGACAGTACAAAAAAGTACCGTAGAGTTTTGATCTAACAGCTGATTGTGGCTATATGTAAAGAAACTTCTTAATTTCCTCAGCGTATAATATCCTCACATTATTCTCTCTATAAAAAACAACCCTAAGATTTGAGATTGTTCGGATTTTACATTTAATTATGACTTAGTGTAACGAGAGGACATGCAGGCTTCAGATTTCAGTGAGAAAACAACCAAGTGCTAGATAGCAGAGTGTCTCATAACGGTGAGAGGAAAACAGTATCCTGCAGAGCTGAAATTATAGCTTACACATGAATTATCAACAGAAAGCCAGCAAGGAGCAGAAGAGCAGGACTTGAGGAGGGAATGGAGATGAAATACTAACAGGGATGAATTGTTTTCAATGGTTTAGGTTTGTGTGTCAGATAATAAAGAGCGTAACGATATGCATTGAACTGCATGAGCTACCGTGAATGAATTCACACATTTAAAATGCTGACAGCCTATATACATAGCATGGATGTTTCACATTTAACTCTGCTCGACTCTACACTAGCAGGAGATAAATGTCATCAGGCTGATCACTGGATAAACTTACCACGTGTGGATTTATCATCCAGTCCATAATCCAAACCTTTGATTTGCTCTAAATTTCAGGCCTACATTTGCCTGCCAAAAAGTTAAATCCTTTGAGATAAAAAATTGTAAACATCACTAATTCTGTGTACGGTATACATGAGAATATCCTGTGTACGTTTATTTATAGACCTTAAAAAAAAAATCTGACCATTACCCTGACCATTACATTCTGATTATTGGAATGTTTTTCCCCTCATTTGAGCTACTAAAATGAACATCATCTGGTATACATGAGAATATCCTGTGTACGTTTATTTATAGACCTTAAAAAAAAATCTGACCATTACCCTGACCATTACATTCTGATTATTGGAATGTTTTTCCCCTCATTTGAGCTACTAAAATGAACATCATCTTGTCATTAGCAACATTTCTTCAGTAATTCCCTGCCCTGCAAACATGCGGTAACTAACAACATCCTCTTGTTGACTTGGAATTTAAAGAATTTAGAAGGTTTTTTGTTTCATACAATCATTGTCCTCATTTTGCTCGTTACCAAATCCAAACAAGACGTCTCCCAACAGTTTCTGTGCAAGTACACAGTTTAAAATTCTATTCTTAATCAGTATCTTTGTCTTCTTTGCTTGCAAAAATACATTTTGTCAGGTTAATGAATAAAGCATGTACACAATCTGCCAGAACAAGTCTGAACAAGACAAAATACACTTATTCAAGACATTCTCTGAAAATAGGTTAATATTTCATACAGTTTTTCTATTCATTTTCTTAAATTTAACTTGTTTTAAGGATGGTTAGATATTTTTATTGGAAAACAAGACAGATATTGATTAAGAATAGAGTTTTCCTGCAGTCTAAACCCCATTCAAAGGGCTGGTGTCAGGGGGATCACACTTGAAGCAGTGCATAAAACAAATGGATTATGCTTCTAATAATGCCAGGTCAATACGTACCAACAGGAAAAAATGTCAAAAAAAGGCACTGATGAACTATTATTTCAACATGTTTCAAGTGCATAGACATTTCTGCTAAACAAATGGAGGTTTAATATCAAAAGGCTGGAAAAAATATGGGGAAATGCTAATGGGCTGTGGTAGTACAAATAATTACTTATTCATAATCATTTCAATCCCAAGAAACGTCTCTGTTACGTATGTTACCCTCGTTCCCCGAAGGAGGGACTGGAGACGTCACGTCGGTGGCCGACGAATTGGGATCTCGCTTAGAGAGACCAATCTACTTTGAGTGTAAACTAAACAAGCCAATAGACATTGGCATGCGATGATTGCATCCAGCTGCCGCTGATCACAGCGTGAGCATAAAAAAGCAGTAGGTGCAACGCATACCAGGTTTTCGCTGAGGAGCAGAGCCGGTAACCCGGCCGCTCAGCGGTGGTACAGCAGCCGTGGCGACGGGACGTGACGTCTCTATTCCCTCCTTCAGGGAACGAGGGTTACATATGTAACCAAGACGTTCCCTTTCAGTCGGTCACTCTCGACGTCACATCGGTGACCGACGAATTGGGATCCCTACCAAAGCGCCATGGATGCTGCCCCTTCCAGTGTCCTGTGCGAGTCTCCTGCGCCCCCTTTTGGTGTAGGCCGGGGCTCGCAACAAGAAGGCCAGTCACTGTTGTCGTAGCACTACCCACTCAGTGAGATTGGATAACACTGGGAAAACTTACCCGTTCCATTCGGAACAGGAACGTTGCGGAAGTCCCATCCTTCCCGAAGGAGGTTTCGGAAGCACTTACACATATGAACAACTGTTTAGGTGCATATGGAAGATTAGAGGTGATTGTAACCCTCTTGGAACTGGCAGGAAGTCTGCCGGGGAACATGGGCTCTGAGGCTATACTGTGGCCTTTACCCATATGGGATCCACTCAGGTCTCTACATATGGCGGGGTGGCCTGCCTACGCCCAGCTCCACGGCACCGCTTGCTTGAGGCTGCTGCGGATGCGGCACGGGAGTGGGGGTGGACTCAGGGGGCCGCCCTCGGCGACGAGCAGGCTGGGGCGCTGCGGCTGGTGGATGGGTGGAGGCAGCAGCTGCCCGCCAGGGCAGAACGTCGGATCGCCTCAGTCTACTCCTGTGCAGCCGAGAACTGCTGGGCCATGTTCTTGACTGTGACACAGGGACCTTGAGGAACCGAACTTTGTCGGCGTCCCTTCTGTTGACCAGACACAACCAGAGGTGATGCTCCTGGACCACAAGTGTGGACATCGCACGACCCAGAGAAATCGCGGTGACCTTCGTCGCTCAGAGTGCGAGATCAGTTGCGGTTTGGAGCTCTTTTAGAACTTCCAGATCGTGACCACACTCGGGCA
>NW_015505366.1:444957-452803 GCF_001515645.1 Sinocyclocheilus grahami
TAGAGAGACCAATCTACTTTGAGTGTAAACTAAACAAGCCAATAGACATTGGCATGCGATGATTGCATCCAGCTGCCGCTGATCACAGCGTGAGCATAAAAAAGCAGTAGGTGCAACGCATACCAGGTTTTCGCTGAGGAGCAGAGCCGGTAACCCGGCCGCTCAGCGGTGGTACAGCAGCCGTGGCGACGGGACGTGACGTCTCTATTCCCTCCTTCAGGGAACGAGGGTTACATATGTAACCAAGACGTTCCCTTTCAGTCGGTCACTCTCGACGTCACATCGGTGACCGACGAATTGGGATCCCTACCAAAGCGCCATGGATGCTGCCCCTTCCAGTGTCCTGTGCGAGTCTCCTGCGCCCCCTTTTGGTGTAGGCCGGGGCTCGCAACAAGAAGGCCAGTCACTGTTGTCGTAGCACTACCCACTCAGTGAGATTGGATAACACTGGGAAAACTTACCCGTTCCATTCGGAACAGGAACGTTGCGGAAGTCCCATCCTTCCCGAAGGAGGTTTCGGAAGCACTTACACATATGAACAACTGTTTAGGTGCATATGGAAGATTAGAGGTGATTGTAACCCTCCGTTCCTTTTTATTTATTATAAATCCCGAGGCCTCTTGCTCTTCCGCTCACCGCCAGGTTGACAGGGGCCTGGACGGGCGGGACAGCCTGCCTACGCCCAGCTCCACGGCGCCACTTGCTTGAGGCTGCTGCGGATGCGGCACGGGAGTGGGGGGGGACTCAGGGGGCCGCCCTCGGCGACGAGCAGGCTGGGGCGCTGCGGCTGGTGGATGGGTGGAGGCAGCAGCTGCCCGCCAGGGCAGAACGTCGGATCGCCTCAGTCTACTCCTGTGCAGCCGAGAACTGCTGGGCCATGTTCTTGACTGTGTCGCCGAAAAGGCCAGTCGGGGACACAGGGACCTTGAGGAACCGAACTTTGTCGGCGTCCCTTCTGTTGACCAGACACAACCAGAGGTGATGCTCCTGGACCACAAGTGTGGACATCGCACGACCCAGAGAAATCGCGGTGACCTTCGTCGCTCAGAGTGCGAGTTCAGTTGCGGTTTGGAGCTCTTTTAGAACTTCCAGATCGTGACCACACTCGTGCAGGTCCCTCAGTGCTTTATCCTGAAGAACCTGCAGTAACGCCGTAGCATGTAAGGTGGAGGCAGCTTCTCCACAGGCCATATAAGCATCGCCGGACAGACCAGATGAGTACATACAGACCCGGGAGGGGAGGGGAGGCACGGTTCGCCCTGCCGGGTGGAGATGGTATTAGGACACAACTGCATCGCAACCGACCGCTCCACCGGGGGGACCCCCTGTATACCCCCTAGCTGCACCACTGTCGAGAGTGGTGAGGGAGGAGAAGTTAGCAGGTCGGTTTCCGGCAGAAAAAGGTGCCATCCACCACCTGGTAAGCCCCTCATGCACCTCCGGGAAGAATGGCACCGGGGCGGGGTGCTGATAAGCAGTGCGGACCACCCCGAAGAACCAATCGTCCAACCTTGAGGGCTCGGGACACGGTGGAGGTCTCCACTCGAGCCCTACCCTTACGGTGGCCCGGGAAAGCATAGCCGTTATTTCCGGATCCGATTCAGGCATTGCTACAGTCCTGGAGGCAGCAACGCAGCTGAATCTTCCTCTCCAGAAAGCTCCGGCTCACCCTCCGATGCAGCTATCGACATCCGGTCGTCAGGAGGAACGCCAAAGGATACTGCTGGTACGCTCCTTGTAGAGGGCCCAGCACGTTCCATTGGCAGCTAAACTGGTTGCGGAGTGCAAGAGGAGCGATGGTCCCCCGAGGGTTGGTTCCCTGGAGGGTTGCCACCACTGTTACCCTCAGACCGCCCGTGCTACTGCCTGAAGTAGCCCCCGCCTGACTGCCGCCATGATGAGAACTAGATCGAAGCAGAGGCAACGGAGCTCCGCCCCTTTGAGGTAACGGAGCTTGGCCCACAACTCCGAGATGATCATCTTCCCGCAATGAGAACATGACTTATCCACAAACGCCACCTCAGCGTGCTAAATGCCCATGCACATGAGGCAGCAATCGTGATCATCCCCCAGCACCAGGTAACGACCGCATCCAGAAATGCCCGGGTGATACGTTGTCTATAGCAAGACCCACATCATCTTTACAAAGACGCAGAAGAGGGCAACCCACTCGACACGGGAAAACCACCACCGTTGGCCGTACCGCCAACACAAAGAGCTCTCAAAGAGTGCGCTGAACTCGTTCAATCTTCTCTCAGTAGAGTAGTCAGGAGCAAAACGATGTGATCGTTCGGCTCCGAAGCGAAAAGCTGGTATGCGTTGCACCTGCTGCCTTTTTATGCTCACGCTGTGATCAGCATTGCAAGCTGGATGCAATCATCCATTGGCTTTTTTAATTTTCACTCGAAATAGACTAAGTGAGATCCCAGTTCGTCGGTCACTGACGTGACGTCGAGAGTGACTGACTGACAGGGAACTCTAGAGACTGAGAAAGACATTGAAGATTCAGTACAACTGTACACAGCAAAATCTTTCCAATGCACACTAATATCTCCCATTAGCTTTCATTAGCAGAAATAATAGTACTTGCAAATTTGCTTTGTAACACAGTTTTATGTTCAGCAGCAGAACTGAGATTTTAAGTGTTTAGTTCCAGGTCATATTTAAGAAATGAGCACACAAGTATCTGACTCTTGAACGCATAATTTCTCTCTCCATCCTCATCTACTTGTTGATAGACATTTGAAAGTATATGTTTCTAGCTCTTTGACTTCACAGTGCATTGCCACAGAAGATTATCTTTCACTCTATTTGTAAAAGTAACATCTTAATAGGAAAGACATGACATGGAGGGGAGGAAATTACTGAGAAATCTCTCCAGGGAACTTGGATAAAACCAGCAGGCTGCAGTTGGCAGATGAAAAATTATGCTCTCGTATAGTTCAGATTCTGACATAGCAAAGGTTAGAAACTGAAATGGGTCGTGACTAGGCAAATAACATCCAACTGTACAATAAAACTTGGCTTTCGTTATTCCATACTGCGTATGGGATCAGTGTAGTTTTCCCATGCTCTCACTCACCCCTCAAGAACAAGTTATTGTTGGCAAAAATCACATGAAATGTAGAGATGGAAAAGGGGAAGGATTAGCACTACCTGCAGGGTTGAAGAAAGTGAGGTTTCTGGGTAAATTTAAGTAGATTTCATCAAGCAAACATAAAAAGGTTTCTGGTGTGTGGATAGAATGGTCTTCTCAAGGGGGAGAGGGAGCATATCACACAAACAAAGAAGATTAGAACAGGGGCCAAGGGCAGGACGGGAAGGTGAAACTAAGTAAAAATCTACCGGGGAAGCACGGAAAAAGGATTACAAGAAACAGCTTAAAGATGATGGGCTTTATGTTGGATCCAAGTTCTGCTGTAATTGAAAATGTTAAGATGTGGTTCAGAGACAGCTCACACATGAGCAGCAGTCCATGCATTAGTGGAGATTTTGCAGCAACTCATTCTGCAGCTTACACTATTACGGCAATAAGTTAAGGGAAATTCATTCATTCAACTCATTTAAAAACATGTTTTTTTTCAGAAGTCCTTGACTATACAATGGAATCAATTAAACATTTTCCACAATTGAATCATTCAAAAATGCAGATTCATTCAGGAACAAAATGAGTCATCAAATTATACAAAACACTCATATGATCAAGATACTGAATTATTCACTCATGCGATTCATTCAAAAACATAGATTCCCCCTGTAAAATACTGCATGGTGCTTGAAGACACAGTGTATTCAGCTTTTGCTTTCTTTAGAACTTTCTTTGTTTGATCAAAAACAGAGCTGCCTATATTGTACCTAAAAAATGACTTGCTTATTGATAGAATTTCCTGCAGTTTCCAGCTGATTTAATCACTAATGCCAGTAAAACACACAACTTTTATTCCTTTCCACACAAATTATTATTACAGTGGCAGATCATCCATTAATAAAGACTTTACCATAGTGCATGATGTATAAACTACTACATTTTGACATTTGCATCATATAACCAGCTTCATGGCTTTTCTGACATAAACTTGCTTGGTAGCTCACCTGGTATAGCATTGCATTTGCAAAAGCATTTATATTTTTACGTTTGCTTTTGGTAACACTATTGGTTATGTTTAGGGTAGGGTTTAGTGTAGGTGGTATGTCATTTTCAAATGCAATAGAGCATTAACCTTTTAGTACCACTCACCAAACATTTTATTTCCAAACTGCCATGATATGTTGCTGGCAACCAGCATAATAAAAATGCTGCCAGATTCACGTTCATCTGTTTCAGATAAAACTGAATATGTTTTAGCAACACTCGCTAGAAGTTTCACTTTGAAATTGTCACGAAATATGCAAAAAAAACACTGTTGTATCATTTTGCAAAAATGTCGCCACAGGCACATATATCTCCCTGTATTTCATATTAAACTGACATTGGTTAACTGTGGCTCAGTGTCTTAAGTCCAACTAACAAGTAGCCTATTAACATGCATCCACTATTTGCATATTGGAAGAGTCTGTATGGATGACCCAACACACCATTCTCCTAGTTGGCACATTGCTGGACGTCCCCCCTGATGCTGCTGAGAGCTTGTTGACAGTGCAGGCACACTCGACGGTGGCCCTACCTTTGTCTTGTCTAAACATAAAAACTGTCTGTCTGCTGTTGACTATTTGAAATGGCTGCTCACACCTCCCAATGATTATTCAATGGCACATTTTGGAGTAAGATATATTCCCTCTTTCTCTTTAGATGCATGGCCAATCCTTCATGCATATGGTAAACACACAAACTCTGCCAAGAGTCAGAGAGATGGAGACAGGAGAGATGAAGTGAGGAAGAAAGTAAATAAGTGCTTTTATGCCTTCAGAGATCACGCATCAGTCCTCTCAGGTGTTGTGCAATGCATTGTTCAGAATGAGACGGCACAGAGAGAATGAACCCTCCAATTCAGACAGACAAGAAGAGAGGCCCAGGTGGACTTAAAACCATGACACACATGTCCACACACACACACACAGCGAAGCGCCAGTCAGCGGTAAGACATACCCGCACTCATTCCACTTGCTGGGCACAGAGGGGAATAATCCAATTGGAATGGGACAGCGCTGTCATGGCGACGAAGATCTGCAGTGAAGGAGCTCTTCAATCAGAATATTCCCCACACGGAATGCCCTACAACACTTGTTGGAGTGTGAGCATCAAGTATGCTTTTATTCCTGCAATACAAGGGCATTTTTTCTAGCTAGTAATATCAAAATATGATAAATAAGGTCATTTTACTTACACATTTTGATAACACTTTATTTCGATAGTCCACTTTAGACATTCTATTAACAGTAAGTAACTTTGCATCTACATGTCAACTAGTAGTTAGTAGAGTATTAGTAGACTGTCTGCTTAATATCTTCTAACTCTTTCTTTGTCAACTTATTCTACTAAGAAATAATCAGAAATGCAGCTGCAACACTAGATATGTGCTTAGAGTCAGATGTATTTCTTAAACTAAATTAAATTGACTCTTGGTCAAACAAATTCTATTTGCATATGAGCAATCTACAATGAATTTGGCTTTTATAGGAGTCTTATGTGTGAGAGAGCCTACACTGCAAATGATAAATCATATTTTGTCTAGTTTTCCAGTAAAATATCCACACTGACTTGAGAGGAAAAAAGCTTAAGATATGTAGAATGCTTAAGATAACTCATAGAGATGAATGAGATGAGAAAAAACTTAATTCATAAGTCATAATTCAAAATATAATCTTTAATTTTAAAAAAGTGGTAAGAAAATTAAACAATTCAAAATATAATTCAATATAAAAAGCTTTAATAAAAAAGTGCCAAAGAGGTAGGAAAATAAACTTTTAAGATATAATATATCAGCCTTAATATTTTAAGCAGTTTTGCTTCTCAAGTAAATATATTTTGTTGAATAAGGATGTTCAGATGGAAATCAAGACAAAAATATAGATTTTTGCAGAAAACTCATACAACAGGTCAAGTTTTTATTACTTTTTAATATTCTGCTCAAACATAACTCATAAACGGCAAACAAACATTGACATTTTCTCACAACAGTTTTGAGAACTATTTAAAGTTTATGAAATCCACGGACCAAAAGAGCTGTCAAAGAGTCAGGCTTCAGATATGATCCATATTCCTTTGAGACTCTCTCACTGTCAGTCATTTGACAAGTCATCCTCATCCACATGGCTATAAAGCATATTTCTATGGGGGATTTCTGCGCAGAGGCTGAGGGAGGGGGCTGGACCCTTTGTACCTTTGAAAGTACAATCAAGAGGTATAAGTCAAAAGAAAAGAGGGAGAGAGAAAGGACAGATGATGGGGTGGGCTGACAGTAATGGATGAGTTAAGAGGACCTCTGAGGTTCGCTCATCTCGCAACCGGAGAGATGTCATCAATAACTCATCTGGCACGCTGCACCGGGATACAGTGAGCATCCTCCCCCATCAGCACTCCGATCAGACACGACTGCCATTTTTCTCTAAAAGAGGGGAGCTGTTTGTGGGGGTTTTGTGTTATAATAACCCCTACAAATACAACTCATTATAAACATAAACACTTTAAAGGAGACAGACATGTAGGTGTTTGTGAAAGATGTTTTCTCTGTTTTAGAGGGATGATTAGGCTATTTTTAAATCATACCCTATTTATTGCATCAAAATTTGTTAATACTTTACTATATTTAAGGGTGGATAATTTTATCAGTTGTTTATTGCAACAATACATAACTACAATAATTTTTTCTAGTGCTCTTATGAAAGTTTATAGCATGATTTGTGAAAATGTAACTATACTGAATGACATATAGACCTCTTCATGGCTAGTTTTTGCGTATTTCATTTCATTCTGTAACCTACTTGTTCTACAGATCTGTGTGTACTAGTGTTAAATGCTACTGTTTTTGACAGTGTTGATAACGTTTATGACACATAATATCATGATAATTTTTGCGTTTCCCTTACCGAATGTCATATCCTGTCCATGGGCTTTTTTGATTGCTTTCAGTTTAAGTGCCAGTGTAGTGCCGAAATTTGCACCCTGCCAGATTATGCACCCCCTAGTATTGGTAGGTTTAGTGTTAGGTGTGGGGGAGGGGTTAGGATTAGGGGTAGGGTTGGGATTAGGCAATCAGGTAACGACTTCAACGAGGGGGTGCATAATCTGGCAGGGGTGCAGAATTCGGCGATGCAGTGTTGCCAGATATTGATACTAAAACAAGCAAAGAAACTAAAAATAAATGAAAATTATTCTTTTGCAATCTTTTGCAAATAAGATAAGATAAAGATATCGCTGACTCTAAACTGCAACCTTCTACTTTATTAACTTTCTAAAGTGTTAAACTAAGTGGAAAAGACTTAGGTGTGGGGGAGGGGTTAGGATTAGGGGTAGGGTTGGGATTAGGCAATCAGGTAACGACTTCAACGAGGGGGGTAAAAGAGGGGAGCTGTGAACAAGTGCTGAGAGAAGGAAAAAGAGTAAAACACAGGCCAATAGAGCATGGCCGTACCCAGGCTTTGAAAATTAGTGAGGTCCAGGGTGGGTGTGTGGGGGGGGGGGGATTGTGTTATAATAACCCCTACAAATACAACTCATTATAAACATAAACACTTTAAAGGAGACATGTAGGTGTTTGTGAAAGATGTTTTCTCTGTTTTAGAGGGATGATTAGGCTATTTTTAAATCATACCCTATTTATTGCATCAAAATTTGTTAATACTTTACTATATTTAAGGGTGGATAATTTTATCAGTTGTTTATTGCAACAATACATAACTACAATAA
>NW_015505366.1:454484-455293 GCF_001515645.1 Sinocyclocheilus grahami
ATTTTTGCGTTTCCCTTACCGAATGTCATATCCTGTCCATGGGCTTTTTTGATTGCTTTCAGTTTAAGTGCCAGTGTAGTGCCGAAATTTGCACCCTGCCAGATTATGCACCCCCTAGTATTGGTAGGTTTAGTGTTAGGTGTGGGGGGGGGGGTTGGATTAGGGGTAGGGTTGGGATTAGGCAATCAGGTAACGACTTCAACGAGGGGGTGCATAATCTGGCAGGGGTGCAGAATTCGGCGATGCAGTGTTGCCAGATATTGATACTAAAACAAGCAAAGAAACTAAAAATAAATGAAAATTATTCTTTTGCAATCTTTTGCAAATAAGATAAGATAAAGATATCGCTGACTCTAAACTGCAACCTTCTACTTTATTAACTTTCTAAAGTGTTAAACTAAGTGGAAAAGACAACTCCAAAAACGCTTATAATAGCTGGATAATTATAATAGTGCCCTCACTCACAACTCTCTCAAGCCTCGTTCACTCCGCCAGCGTCTCGCAGCGATCAGTTTCATACCAAGGATGCTAAACATTCTTGCAAACTGTCTAAACTGACTTATACATGTCATGCAGGCATTCATATGAGGAGTTTAACAGCAAATTAGTAATTCAAAGAACAAATTTTATTTTTGAACATGAAAAATTGACCGAGGTCCGGACCTCGGTGGCCTCATAGCTGGTTACGGGCCTGCTTACACTCACACTCTCTCTCACACACACACACACACACACATCCTGTATATAATATAAGTGTGTAGGGGGGGGGGGGGGGGCAAGCGCGAGGAGCGGTGGAGTTTTTTTTTGTA
>NW_015505366.1:455303-469663 GCF_001515645.1 Sinocyclocheilus grahami
GGCATCAGCTACCATGGGGGCACCATCCGCATCCAACCACCACCCACTGGACAGCAATTTCAATCAAGGTTCCAATTGAATTTCTGCATAGGGGACCCTATTTTTTTCTATAATGACTCATTCAATTTTAGACAGTATGTTGCCAAGAATGAACACATTCAACACTTAAAAATGTAAAATGGGTTTCAGTTGAAGGTAACAATTACAAAAACAATGAATGTTGATATTGTCTATACTGTATGCAGGTAGAACTGAAACATGACAAGTAATGCAGATTTTGTAAAATCATCAACTGTTAGAATTTTGACAGTCACTGTGCTATGATTGACTATATGTTCCTGTTGGATAGAAAAGTAGTGCTAATGTTTTGACCGAATTACTCTATTTTGAATCGGGTTTGCTGTGTTTTGATAGTATATGTAGAAAAAGGTATTCAGCATTTTGAAATGTAGAGTTTGTATTTATTTAACAAAATGTGGTTTTGGCCAGAAAATTAACTATTTGGCTACTTGTGTAATTGTGTGTTGCTGTGTTAAGAGTTTAGAAAAAGTACTTTAAGTACTGGTAAACGCTTGTTAGCAATTGAAAAAAAACTGTAAGTGCCGGCGATGCAGTGTTGCCAGATATTGATACTAAAACAAGCAAAGAAACTAAAAATAAATGAAAATTATTCTTTTGCAATCTTTTGCAAATAAGATAAGATAAAGATATCGCTGACTCTAAACTGCAACCTTCTACTTTATTAACTTTCTAAAGTGTTAAACTAAGTGGAAAAGACAACTCCAAAAACGCTTATAATAGCTGGATAATTATAATAGCGCCCTCACTCACAACTCTCTCAAGCCTCGTTCACTCCGCCAGCGTCTCGCAGCGATCAGTTTCATACCAAGGACGCTAAACATTCTTGCAAACTGTCTAAACTGACTTATACATGTCATGCAGGCATTCATATGAGGAGTTTAACAGCAAATTAGTCATTCAAAGAACAAATTTTATTTTTGAACATGAAAAATTGACCGAGGTCCGGACCTCGGTGGCCTCATAGCTGGTTACGGGCCTGCAAACCGAGAGCACATAGATTACTCTATGAATGAGAAAAACAGCAACAATGAGACTGAACTGACCGATTACTAGCTACACTCTTAGAAAAGTCCATAAAAATAATACACAATGTACTGTGCTAATATGACACCATTTTTCACACTTACACATTGCATTGTTTAGTGTTTTATGTCAGTTAAATGTCTGTACATTTAACTGAAAATGGTAATATTTGCCATTTTTCTACTGATTTTTTCTTGCAGTGTATACTCAATACACTGTACACCCCAAATAATAATAATAATAATAATAATAATTTATCTTTTTGTTCCAATACAACAACAATAAAATTGCATATGATTTTAAGGCTTACATTTTGAATTATATAGACTATTAAGTTTATTATTCTTATATAATTCTTTAGGCCACTGTTTTTTAAGCATAAATTGTTCTTAAAACAATAAGAACAATAAAAATAAATAAAATGGTGATACTTTAAGAGAAAATATCTTAGTTTTTTTTATTGTTTTTAAGGTAAGAAACTCCTCTGTAAAACCTTCAGAAGCTCAGTGCATTCTCATTTTGAGAAAATGGCCTTTAAAAAATGTATTGTAATTAAAATCTACTGGTGCAAATAGATAAAGTAATAAAATAAACATGTAAATGTGTTGGATGTCTTCTTTCCACTAGTAAGAAGTCAAGTTATGGAAGCAAAATATAGCCTAAAATCTCAAAACTGACCAGTGCCTGAAATTTTTTATTTATTTATTTTATTTGTTATTTTATTTGTTATTATTTTATTATTTATTTTAATTTTTTGCATGTAGTGTCTGAGAAAAAAAAAACTTGGCACTGTAAATCCATTTATGTTGTTTTAAGGATGTTTAAATATTGTACTGGAGAACAAAAATACAGACAAAACAAGTATTTAAAGCATTTGCTTCAGCATTATCTTAGCATGATTAGTTATCATGTTTGTCACTGAGTTCTGAGTCAAACTGAGCACTCTGGATGTTAAAACAAAAGCAGCCTTGAACCGTAAGGGCTGTAATGTTTAATTCACCAAAACAAACCAATACTGAAACATGCTTTGACCCACGCTTAATGCAAGAGTTTAAATGTGCAGAACATTAATTGGGAGAAAATATATGTGGTTCTGAAAGATTTCAAATAGATTATTGAATGTCTAATCTTGTCAAACTGTGCCAGTTAAACCCACAAACAGTTATTTAAAAGGGAATTGACAGTTTCATAGATTAGAGAATGTCAAAGCAAGGAAATACAAAGTTAATTATGTTTTTGACACTTGACACGTCTGACATCAATCACAGACTACAAACACATTTGAGTTTTGAGTGACAGGTATCCTTCATTTCACAAATATTTAATTTAAAAAAAAAAAGCATTTGATTAACTAGGTTTGTAAATGTATGGATTGTAATGTTAGTAATTCCTTAAATTAAATAAATGTACCTTTATTTTAGTTAAAACACTCATTTTCAGGCTGTGAAAGCCTGTGAATTCTTGATTTAACCTAAATAAACTACAAGTTAATTCTGAGTAAACATTCACACTTCAATAAACTGACCTAAAATTAAAATAGCATTTTAACAGAACACTTCAATTAGCTCGAGCAGAAGTGGTGCTAGTTATGCACTGCTATCCTCCCAGTGGAAAAAAAACGGTTAGAAATACATTCATTTGAAGTACTGTAGCTGTTAAACCCTCCGAAGACATCAGTAATCCTCCTATTACACAGCAGTTTAGCCTAGAGTTTGCATTACAGAAATCAGACTAACCTCACATGCTCTGCTGGGGAATTTGAGGTGACCTGATTTTGCCCAAAATAATATTTTGTGCTATAATTAACGTTTATTTGTGAGTAAGCTCCCTAGCTGTGAAACATGAACTCAGAAGAGAAGTGCAGACACCCTGAGGCATCTGCCTGGAAGAAGAGCTCACCTTGTCAATGGTGAACAACAAAGGGGTAACCATGCTGTCTCAACTTGCTATTATATTATATTATATTATATTATATTATATTTATTATATTTTTATATATTTTATATTATATTATATATTTATTGCAGGTGTCCTATTCATGAAAATGACACAGAGGGTCAGGTTTTTGAGGAATTCAAAGCATATCAAATAATAAAATGTTTTTATTGGTAAAATATTTTACAAATCATGCATTCTAGGGCTAAAGAAATTAATACTAATGATCAGCAAAGACACGTTAAATTAGAGAATTCTATTTTAAATAAATGCTGCTCTTTTGGTCTTTTTATTCATGAAATAATCCTGAAAAAATTGTAGAGTGTTCACAAAAATATTAAGCAGCTGTTTTTAACACTGATGATAATACGAAATGTTTCACCAAATCAAAATAGCTGAAAATTCAGCTTTGCCATCACAGAAATAAACTTCATCTTAAAACGTAGAAAATAGAAAAGTTGTTTAAATTGCAATAATATTTCGCAATATCACTGTTTTTACTGATCAAATAAATATAGTCTTATTGAGCATAATAAAAAAGATTTTTAAGCCAGGCAATAGTTCATGCCATCCAAAAAAAAAAAACATGGATCTGGTAGTGAACCAGTGAGAGAAAGTGGAGGCGATGCAATATTTTTGATTTCAGAGTGTTGTTTGTTAGAATGTCAGTCACAAACGGTGATGCACCTCTTCCAGAAAACTCCAACTAAGAAACTGCTCTTAAAATTGGTAAGTGGGGAATCATTTCTGTCAGTCGCCTTAAGAAACTTCAGCACCTCCAGCTCTAGTTAGAAGTAACAAAATTGCTCACAGACAGTTTTGTTTTGCTACTCTGTGTAATGATTTATAATATCTCCTGTAACTGCACTGTCTGAGCATATTTTGTTTTTGTGCATTTTCAGTTTGGTGTTGCTCCTGATTTTCCCATCTGGGAGCAACAGGGTACATTTATACTGCAGCTATTGAATACATCTTCACATAAATTGCTTGTTTTTTATACAGTGAATGGACTGACAGTTCTCTCCTTGCACTAACCTGATTTACACTTTTTAAAATGCACATATATATGATGTAATTGAATAAAAACCTTCAGAGGGAGCAGTTTGAACACTAGTCTCTCTCTGGCCTTCTTCTGAACTACACCAGGAGCTACCACATGGCCACGGTTTCAGATTTGATTCTGCATTAATTCTTTTGCATTAATTTGCAGAGGTATCAAAGCCTTTCATTCGAATAGCACAATTTTCAATTCAATATGAATGTCAACACGAGAGGGAGCAAATATTTGTGGCCAAAATGACTTCAGGCTTAATAAACGTCAACATTCTCATTTCTGACTTCTTCTCCATGCAAGTAAACCTGACATTCCCAAAATTTAGCCACCGTTCCTCCATCAGATGAGCTGACCTGACCGGTGTCCGTCTCCACATCTGCTGTGCATTTTTAAAAGGCCCGATTTACATTTCAAACGGCAAAGCTGTGATTTCTCCAGGGCTTTTCTGTGGAACACAGACGGAATTTGAATGGTGCAACATAGTTGTGAATATAGCCAGATGAATACATCACAACACTTTGGTCTGTTCTGGCAAACATAAAATGCTGCTGTTCCTATGTAAAGAATGTTTAGAAATTCTTCAGTCAGTGAGATCTGGCCTTCAGGATAGTGCAAAATAAAGAATGCTGTTGTAACAAATCATATTTTCATTAAATGAAATAAAAAAAAGTGGAGAAAATTAATCAAACTTTCATGACCCCAAAATAAACTAAACTAAAATTAAAAATGGCCATAAATAAAATTTAGTTTTATAGTATTTTATAAAACCCACTTGCATTAAACATGAAAATGCCTAGAAAAAAATACTAACAATAAAAGTGAAACCTATAACTAAAACAAATATAAATTCAGATAAATTCAAAGCTATAATAACCCTAATATAAACAGAGCTTCATGTTGGCTAGGCATAAGGTTACCTAGCCGAGTTCAATAAAAAAAATGTCACCAGTTACTTTTTCTACTTTTGTTCCTCTTTAAACAACGCAACTTCATGCACAATCTAAAAGCAGTTAAAGTTCAGTAAATCACAGTGCATCACGATAGATATCTCCGCGGTGAAAGCTATTATTAACAGTGAAACAGCAGTACCAAGATGAATGAGAAATGTGCCATTTTCCTGTTATGGAATGTCATAATCAATAGGTCAAACTCATACGTTGGCTTAACTCGCTCTATGATAGGTTTGATGGATTAAAAAAGTCAGGGAGAGAGACTGCCTAGACTGTCTGTGTCACTGCAAATGAAAACAAATGTGACATATGTGTTTGGCCAGGCTCCAGTAAACAGTGGCTGTGTGTAGCTGGTGGTTCATCAGAGTGTCTGTGTGTGTGGTGGGGAGGTAAACAGCCATGGGCAACTTCTTGTGCGGGGCCAAATTCAAATCAGCTTGGTGACTGGGGCCAGGTCCTCTGTTCAATGAAGATTTATTAGTCTAGTCTAACAGGTATTTGGTTGGCAGTCAAACATTTTAAGGGCAATATGATTACACCAAGGATTTACAGCCTCCAAAGAAATTCTGTCTAAAACATGAATGCATTTATTTGATTAAAATGGTCAAATTGTGAATCTAACTGAACTAAGTGTTAATCTTGTTTTTAGAGAGCATATATATAAAAGCATGAGGAAAAAATATAAAAATTTGCCATAGATTTGCATGCAGTTGTGACTGTTCAGCCTTCAGGTGTAGGAAATGTGAGTCAGTTGGAGATAATTGATTCCTGGAGGAAGGAGGGTGGCAAACAGGCAAGATACTGACAACACAGTTCCCCCTGCTGCGGTTTGTCTAGATTCAACATTGTATTTGATAGGTTTTACAGAATGAAAGACATATACACTTGCACACAAGAACACTCAAATTCTTCCTACTTTGATCATTGTGCGACCAACACCAGTTACTTATTCCATTCACAGAGGAAGATTTTCTTCGCCCCTTTTTCTCAGACATCCCTAAAACACAACTGAAAAGCACTAACCAGTAAGGATGGACAAAAGGCAGAGTCAAAACTGGATCAGTTAAGTTCTTTAAAAAACCCTCAAGATGTTCCAAACCTGGTTGCGGTTGCTGCTTTTTCAGTGAAACACAACAAAACATGTATATATTTTTAATTATTTTCACAGATCTTCCATATAATGCCATAATAAAAGTACTTGGACTTAGGTGGGTGTCATTAATTTTAACATAATTGATTCTGGGGTGTCTAATAAGTCATTGTCATTATATGTCTTGAAAAGACTTGGAAAACAGAGCATGAGTGATATGGACAAATGTGCTTTCATGGTGATTTTTTTTTTTAAATAATTTTTGAGCTTGACAGCACGTGGTCACTATCAGACAAAAATGTGTCTATCAGTGTGTTGTGAGTAATTATTTCAATGTGTCTTTTAGTAGTATCAGCAGATAACCTTTAGATGGCCTTGAGAGTATGCCTCAATCATCAGTTACCTTAAAGAACTCATATGGTCTTTTATTGGCTTTATTGACTTATTTTGTGTGGAAAATAAATGCTTTTTTGAGTCTCTGTATTATGAGCTAAATGGTTATTGGATACAGTTAGGTTAGAGTGTTTTTCAGAACGTATATATTGACCTTCAGATTAGAACAAAGCATATCACTTGGTCTGTAATCTGCTAATGTGCTCTAACGTTGCCAGATATCCTTGAGAGTGTATTTAGAGAACACATAGTTCAAAAACATCTTTGACCAGACCAGCGTAACATTAGATGCTTTAATTTATAAGGCAACTTTGATTTTATGGCATTTTGGCACTGCGAAATATCTGAGTTATATTCTTTAAAATTTTTATTTTTTTACTTTATTTTGAAAATTTCTGATTCATGTTTGTGCTATAATAAATTAAAACATCTAATTATATTGTATATAATTTATAATATATAATATATATATTAATCCTGTTGATATTAGACAAACAGGATTTGGCTGAATTAAGAATCTTTCAAATAGTAAAGCCAAATTAAAATGTCCCTACAAGCCAGTTTTTGACATGAATTTGGCCCTCACAGGTATAGCCAAAACTGTACACACACACAAATGTGCTCTGGTTAGTACTATAAGCAAACAAGAAGAACTTCTCACGTCACAGAAGATATGTCACTGAATGTCATAACATATGACATTTATCTGCCTTCAGACATTTATGCCAATCACACACACAAACGCATTACCACAAATAGAAGCTGGCCTACCTCCAGCAGCACTTGTGTGACAGTGATTTGCTTTGTGTCACAGGCTACAAGCGCCACCATTCCCCTCTGGTATGGCTATAAAAGGTTAACTTTTTCAGCTTTAACATAGAAAGTTTTAGAAATAGGATTTCATGCCTGGAGAAAACAAACAGGACGTGGCATTTCCATTTGAGAAAAATAAACAAATAAAACCCGAAATGAAGTTCAGTCTCTCAGTGGAAAGTGTATTAAAGTGAGAACATTATATAATGAAGAAATTATTTATTCAGCCATTCTACAATAAATCTATGATGAATGACAGGCAGGAAATAAATCATATCATGGCAAAATATAAAATGATTTGGTTTGAAAAATGAGTAGACTTGAATGGAGCAAAAAATAGTGCAAGACACAAAACCATTTTAACTCAAACAGACTTACAGAATAATTTGATACTCAAGTCAAATGTAATAAACATCATGTGTCTGCCCGGTTACTTCAATGCAGGTGCTTTAGGCATTTAAAATCAATGAACAACTTCTATAAGTATTCGTTCTAGTCTGAAAACAACAGAAAACAAAAATCTAATAATAAACAGAGACATCCCCTTCTGAGTGCACTTATCTTTCCATTATATGCTTTCATTTACATGTAAATAAAGTTAATTTTAAGGCTTTGCATCCATAATCAAAGCACTACTGTTTTCTGATGAATATGTTTGTTTTAATCTGCAAATTATTATTTTCATTATGGGTGAGGTGCACAGCTTGGAAAAAATTCAAGGGCCAATGATGACATTGTAGTTAGATATGACAAATTTATTCTAGTCTCAACTGTGTATTAAAGCCATAGTTCACCCCAAAATGAAATTTCTGTCGTCATTTACTCACCCACATGTCTTTCCAAACCCATAAGACTTTGATTAATCTTCGAAATAGAAATTAAGATATTTTTAGTGAAACCTGAGAGGTTTTTGTCCCTCCATTGAAAGTCCAGGTAACCAAAACTTAGAAGATCCAAAAATGTAATAAAGGCATCATAAAACGGATCCATATGAATCAAGCGATTTAATCCAAGTCCTGTGAAGACATAAAATCAGAGATGAACCAATCTAATTTAGGGTTTTATTCACATCTAAACATTTAGTTTATATGGATTTATTTTACAATGCCAGGTTTTGGTTACTTGGACTTTCAATTCTGAGTCTCTCAGGTTTCATTAGAAATATCTTAATTTGTGATTAACCAAAGATTAACCAAAGTCTCATGGGTTTGGAATAACATGAGGGTGAGTAAATGGTGACAGAATTTTTCATTTTTGGGTGAACTATCACTTTAATTGTTTTAAAATGAAGTATTTGGACAGACTCATTAAATAGTGTTAATGAGAAGCAGGTCATTATTTCAGTCTTTGCAGAATAATATTTTCATTTTAACATCAAAAACTCTTCAATACCAATCAGGAAACCATCAAATCAACCAGTAATCATTATCAACCTAGTCTTCTGCGTGAAGAAGTGCTGCAGTTGAATCAGAGTGAAGGAGAGAGCAAAAAAAGAAAAGGAAAAAGCGGAAGGACCACACAAGACAACTCATCCTCTATATGGTATGGCTCTATAAAAGCTCACTAATGAGTGTTCTGACTTAAGAGTCTCTGAAAAATGAATAAGCCTCCACCTGTGCCCTTAAACTGCAGCATGCCTAGCAAGCTGAACATAATGAAACCCCTCTCAATGGCATCTGCCATCGTTACATACATGTGTGAACGCTGACTGTGAGAATGAGAGAAGAGTTATACTACCTTCATTATGGATGAGGCATTCCTTCACTTCTGAAAAGCTCAGGTTGGGAAATAACCAAAAGTCTAGGAAAAAAACAGTAAGAAGAAAAAGTGGTCAGTATCTGATTCTGATTGTGTGATAAAGACAAAAAGGGTAGAGTGAATAAGTAAGAATCCATATCAGCAGAATTATTTACTTGATATACGGTTTAATAAATCAACTAAATTGCCATTAAATACATCAAGTATTTACTGAGAAAAGCACCCAATAAAGACACTTCAAAGTTACTTTACATTATTGAGACAGACACTTGCAAAAGTGGCTCCTGAAGTCAGTATATTGATTATTTCCATTTCATTGAACATAATAACTGGCCTGCAGTCCCATTTTTCAATCAAATTCTGAGGCTGACATACAGTAGGAGCTATTCACTCAAAACACATTCTTGTGCACTATTTTTGATCATTTGTTAGACATTTTTGCATCATATGGAATGCATTGCACATGGAATGTGTAGCGTCTGGACCACTCAAACACACAATATATATTTTGTTAGCTAGATTTAACAAATACTCTGTAACACCCCAGGAAGCCGAACAGGCCCCTTGTTCCATAGCAACGCTGACACCAGATACATTTACGATCTAAAGGAATGTGAGCAGAGACTCTCACTGCATTTTCCAGAAGCAAGAGGCACAAATGCACAGTAGAAATTGACTTTTCTACTAATTAATTCATAGGAAAACCTTTCTTTGAATGAACAGTGTATCCTTCAGGTCATGGTGTATGTTGTCTTTGATATTTTTAGACTATTTTAGGCATGCTTATGAGGGAACCCATTCCTGTCATCCTTTCACTATATGTAATCCTACATTGTTTAGTATCTATGAATTCGCCTTCTTATGATCGAAACAAGCATGTATATTATATGTTGGTACATAGGCAATATATATTAGAGTCCTGAGAATCTTTAGTAATTTCGATCCAAGTCCATTTGCAAATTACCATGCGTAGAGACAAAGGGTCGTAAAACCCTCCAGCAATTGCCACCTCCCGCTCGGAATTTCCATCTTTCTCATTGGACAACCCCATCTTGAGAGGCAGGGATCTTCTCCGACCTTAAAGGCCCCGCTCCAGGGACCCACCCAGTCGGTGGTTTGTTGAATTTCTGAGAAGATGTGAGAAAAACGCACTCCAGGACATCCTAAGTTTTGTACCAGGCTTTCGGCCTCGACCTTTCCATTAATCAAGATTCTCTGACTCAAAACTGGTTCTTTCACACACACACACACACACACACACACACACACAAGTATATACATTTTTAAAAAACACACACAATTTTAAATATATACACTACCATTAAAAAGTTTGAGGTCAGTAAGATTTATTTTTTAAAGAAATTCATACTTCTATTCAGCAAGGATGCATTAAATAGTTTAAAAGTGGAAGTAAATACATTTCCGAAGCATCATATGACACTGAGGACTGCGATGGCTGCTGAAAATTCAAGCCTTGCCATCACAGAAATAAATAGTAATAAACAATAGTAAATAAGTAGAAAACGGTTATTTTAAATTGCAAAAATTTCACAATATTACCATTTTTAACTGTACTTCTGATAAAAAAATGCAGCCTTGGTTAGCATTAGAGACTACTTTTATTTTAAAAATATTTAAAAAAAAATGACCAGCCCCAATCTTTTTCTTAAACAAAAATGCCATTTACTTTTGAAAAATATAATTTAGATGATGGATGTTGTCTTAAAAATCACACCTTCTCAGCAGCTGGAAAATGCAACCCCTGATGTCTTTGGCACTGACGACACTCTAGCACTTTCTAAAAACAAATAAAGAGGGAACTTCAATTACGATCACAGTGAAGGATGGTTTCCCTCAAAGAAAGCCATCATTTCAGGCCTCTGCATTAGATTACTTTTGACTGTGATCAATGGGTGCAAGTCAATGATTTTGTCATAGCGGGATGTGATAGGCCTGGGGACATTTATTACCGTTCCTCCCAATTTTTCACTTCAAAGGAATCACCTTAACTTTTCCATCAAGTCATATCTCATAGAAACTTTGATAGTTCTACACTTCTAGCCCTTTCAAAAACTCCAGCTTTTATTGGGCAGCTTTTTTATTACTTTCGGGGATGAGATGTCAAAGAACATGAAATGATGTTGCGGGCAACAATACAATAGACCCATTTAATGAGGCGGAAGAGGAGATTTTCAATTCCAAATATCGAAAGAAAGTACAGAGCAGCTTTCTAATATCCTCTTGAAGACCAACAAATCCCTTTTTATGGAAGTGAGAGTGCATCTTTTGATAGACGTTTAACTTCAGACAGACAATCGTTCACCTCCGCCAGTGGGCAGATTGTTCTGCCCCACTTCCCTGGCATTTTCTGAGGACACATAGGCTGGTAGGTGTTGGAGGGTACTTTTGTAGCGTGGAATGTTCAACCTTTTTACTCTGATGGAGACATCAAGCCTCTCAGGCCTGCAAAAGTGTCAGATTCATGTTGCCGACACCATACCAACAGCTCCTGAAGCACTTTTCACTTTGAAGGATGGTGAATCATATGATTCATTCGTTGCCACAAGAAACTGATGTAATCCGACTTGCACACTACCACCAATTCGAAGGTCAACATGTTTTAACGCACAGTTTTATAAACGTATAAAACCACATATATCTGCACTGCTTTCAAACCAACAAAGACCAGTTTAATCTCTCAAAGTGTTGATCCAAAACCTCAAGTCTAGGCACTCAAGGTTATGGACATGTATCATAGACATGGTGGCCTGGCCAATCATTTTATGCTTCTTTCTCTCAGGCTCTCAGAGTGCCATGTTTGTGCGATGGGGTCCAACTGGTAACACCATTTCAGCCAGCAAATGTTTCTAAATCCAATTCTCTGTGTCAAGGCCCTTCAGGGACTGGCTGATGAAAAACACATCAACATCAACTCTCTGAAATATGTTTGCCCACAGAGGCTTTCAGCCTGTGTGTTCACACTGCAATATTTGAATTTGTTCGCGAAGCAATAAAGGAGGAGCTTGGCATTAACAAAGCAGGCTAATGTGTTTCACATTACATTCATTAAGAATGTGAAACCTCTTATGGGCATTTTGCATGTTCCAAATATGACATTTAGAGATAAACATGTCCTGTGCCAGTCCTTAAGGGCATTTTTAGCAGCATACAATCATGCATGTGTTTTTGTAGGAGTTGTCAAATTTAGTTTAGTTCGTTTTTTGCATGTGCTTTCTCCTGCATCATCCTCCAACCATTTCTCACTCATCTCACCCACCGTCACATTAACCTCTGGAAACCAGCGAGAATAATGGAGTCGGAGGAATGATGGCGACACAGTGTTATTACAGCTGCCTCTCAATTACTAATAAGGCTCACAGAGCAAGAGATGAGCTTATTAGAAGCCCTGGCCACTCAATTGTGATGCATAGTGTATCATCACCAGCCACTTAGTCATGTGATATTAAAAGACTTTGCTGGATTGGTCGGTTCACGGTCCAGCGGCTGCAGGCGACAGTGTGGCACAAATGGAATCTATTAAGTGTTTCCCAGACAGAGGCAGAGCAGAGCGGTGTGAGAAATACAGTGACTGACATAGTTTCTAACAAGTAATTAACCGCAGTGACCCGCTGTTGGCTAAACTGTGCTTTTGACTTTGTGTCACACCCATTATATACTCAAAGATCCACTGTAATAGATCACACTGCCTAGGGAGTCATACAGTCTCTTAGTCTGAATTTATATACAAGTGAAACATGAAGACAGAAATCAGTGTTGGATTTTAAACCACACTGGACATACAGTTTCTCAGACTGTACTCATTTCAGTAATTTTCTGGAATATTATTAGGAACCATTTATGCTATAAATGCTAGAATGCTCTTTAATATCACACACACACACACACACACACACAGTGGAGATCAAAATTAGAGAACAATATATAAATAATTTTTTTACTCATTTTTAAAAATCTTTTAATGAAATATTGTTAATCTTTATCGCTCAAAATCTGAAGGAATATTAGCTGTAGGTATACCACTGTTTTGTTAACAGAATAAACAAGGCATTTTAACAAAAACCTTTATGGAAAACATAATGTTAAAAATGAGAGAACAGTAACCACTGTAGCACGAAAGATTACAACAAAAATCTTTAGTTACAGGGTTACAGCTGTCAGAAATGAGTAGGAATTGCAGAGGCCCCTGCTTTGAATGACTTCAGCACATCTGCGGCTGGAGGACATCACTAGTTTCTCAGACTGCACTGGTGTGATCTTGGTACACTCTTCTTCCAGTCTATTCCATAGTTCGGTAATTGTAGTGGGTTTCTTAGCCATAACTTTGTCCCCAAGGATTTTCATGTGGGTTTAGATCAGGACTCAGGGCTGGCCATTTCATTATTTCAGTGTTTTTAGCTTCAAGGAACTACTTTATCCTTTTTGCAGTATGACGGTGGCATCGTCTTACATGAAAACTGCAGGCTGATTGGGAGATGCTTAAAGAGAAGGTACCGCATGTTGCTGAAGGAGGTTCTGATAAACATTTGCATTCACTCCTCTATGTAGCTGTATAAGAGGCCCAAGCAGAAAACATCCCCCAAACCATGCCACTTCCTCCTCCACCTTTTACTGACTTCTTTACACACTTGGGCTTTAGTCTTTCCCCAGTTTGACACCAAACAAAATGTTTCCCATCAGACCCAAATAAATTAAACTTGCTCTCGTTACTAAAGTGAACTTTGGACCAGTTTCTCCACACAACATGCTCCTCGGCAAAGGTGAGCCTATTCTTTTGATTCTTTCTGTTGATGAAAGGCTTGGTCACAGTGTGTTTTCAGTCTGACTTCTCTTAAAGGGGTCATATGATGCTGCTAAAAAGAACATTATTTTGTGTATTTGGTGTAATGAAATGTGTTTCTGCGGTTTAAAGTTCAAAAAACACATTATTTTCCACATACTGTACATTATTGTTTCTCCTCTATGCCCCGCCTTTTTGAAACACGTCGATTTTTACAAAGCTTATTGGTCTGAAAAAGCGAGGTGTGCTGTGATTGGCCAACTATCCAGTGCGTTGTGATTGGCCGAATACCTCAAGCGTGAGACGGAAATGTTATGCCCCTTACATACTGTTGATGCCCTGTCCAGCCAGAGCGACGAGACAAAAACATTAAAACCCATTACAAACGAGGCATTTGTTGCATCCAGTGGGGACATAATTACTGATTATAATGACTTATACTGTCTTTTTACGCCTTGCGTTGCA
>NW_015505366.1:469759-499809 GCF_001515645.1 Sinocyclocheilus grahami
GACGAATGAGCGGCAACCACATGTGACGGAACCCGGGCTGGACTCTGCTTTGTCCATGGTGAAAGTTGATGTATTCCCTCAGCGACCAGCACAGATCAGCTCTAGGCATGACGAAGCGGATATCATCCTCTTTTGGAAGACCAAACAAAGTAGTTTTGCTTTCACAACGAAGCACACAGTGTCTTCACAACATGGCTGCAGCGTCAACAATACTACAGTGAGAATAAAAGTTACGCCTTCTTTCTTTGCATGAACATTTGGGCGGCCTAATGCAAATCTTTCCACATAGTGAGGTAGATATGTGGGGGCGTGTTAGAACGAGCCGTTTTAGGTAGGCGTGGCTGACTCTGAACTTTTATAAAGAATATCTCTTTGGATTTGAGACTTTAATCTTTGCAACTTTACAGGCCTTCTTTATGCACCAAGAGCTTGTAACACTCCAAAGAGAAAGGAAAAATTGAAATTGAAATTGCATCATATGACCCCTTTAAACGTGCCGAGACAGATCCCCTGTTCAGCACTGATGTGAGCAATTCCAGCTGCAGTGTTGAACCCATTCCCCATTGAGAGTCACTGCATTATCCTGTCTCCTCGTGCATTCTTACATGGACGACCAGCCTTTTTGCGGGACGTGAATGTTTTAGTGCCATAAACCTGCAATATTTGAGAAATCACAGATGACCAACTTCTCTTGTAATGACTGAAAGTGTCATCCCTTTGGCCTTCATCTAGACCTCCTCCTGTTGCAGAGTTTCAGTCACTTTAGAGCGGCCCGTCATCTTGCAATCTTAAAATTAGAGGAATGCTGTAAATAGGGTTTGTCATATAATTAAGGAAATTAGCACCAGGTGCCAGATTAACACCACTAACTTGGAGGTATCTGTAAAAGTTATTTTTCAAATATCTCAGTGAAGTTTTTTATACTGTGCTTCAGAATACAATTAATTTATGAAATATGCTTAAAAACTGCCCTTCTACTCTTGTTAGGATAATTTCAAATAGGACTAAGCAGTGACCTTGAAATTTAGGAAATTGCAGGTTGTTCTCTAATTTTGATCTCTACTGTAGGTATATATACGTATATATATATATATACACACACACATACACATATGTATACACACACAGACTGTATACTACATTGATGAAATAAAAAATGAGGATATAAGCTACAATAGAGATATCAAGAAGAACTTCACAAGGGAAATGGTTCTATGACCACACAAGCGTGTAAAAAAGAAATATAGAGGTCTAACCTGTCTGACGAATCGGAGTACATCAGAGTGAATATTGTAGGAGGCAAAGGAAAGGGTAGTGTGGCAAGTAGAGGAATGATGAGAGATAGATGTAGGGGTTAACAGTTTATTTTTGTCTTGGAGTTGGTTGAGTATGATATCTCACAGTACCTGTATGTGTAAGTTCAAATCGGTTGCAATTGATTTTCAACTACTGTTTCAAACAGAGCATTGGACTCTGGATTATTTAAGGCAAGAATTTTATTCCCTATGCCTAAAAGTGTGTTATTTTTTATTCTTTTTATAACTTCTCGTTATAAACTGATTCTTCACTAAAGAAAGGTTACGTTTAATAGGTTAAGATCAGCCTGTAATTGACAGTCAAAGACATTTACTGTCCAATAGAGCAGAAAGAGACAGTTAATGTTTTAGAAATAGTTACTTTCAAAGCATTTTTTACAAGACAAGAAAATACATTTAAATAGAGTTGTGAAATGTATTATACATTTCAGAAAGCAAATCAGCATTTAGTCAAAAGAAAATTTCCTTGATCAAAAAATTAATAAAATATCATCTCATCTTCGTGATGAAAGAAAATGACAGATATGATTCGTTCTTTAGATACCAGAAAAGGCCTCTCTTCTGAGGATGAAACCCATGTGACCATCAGAGGATTTTCTTGTCCTCTCTGTAAAACAAGATTGTAGATGGCTTACACACATTCAAGACCTTGTATACATTTTTTCTAGATGGATTCAAAGTCAGTCACAGAATTAGGCCAAAGGGATGATGCATTCAATTCATTTATGAAAGAAAAAACTTTTGGACTCTACCTGGCCATGTTGTACTGGGGATTATGCACTACAGATGGCCTATTTACAGTGGTGTGAAAAAGTGTTGGCCCCCTTCCTGATTTCTTATTTTTTTTGCATGTTTGTCACACTTTAATGTTTCAGATCATCAAACAAGTTTAAATATTAGTCAAAGATAACACAAGATGCAGTTTTTAAATGAAGGTTTTTATTATTAAGGGAAAACAAAATCCAAAACTACATGGTCCTGTGTGAAAAAGTGTTTGCCCCCTAAACCTAATAACTGGTTGGGCCACCCTTAGCAGCAACAACTGCAATCAAGCGTTTGCGATAACTTGCAATGAGTCTGTTATAGACTTCTTCACACAGGACCATGTAGTTTTGGATTTTGTTTTCCCTTAATAATAAAAACCTTCATTTAAAAACTGCATGTTGTGTTTACTTGTGTTATCTTTGACTAATATTTAAATTTGTTTGATGATCTGAAACATTAAAGTCTGACAAACATGCAAAAAATTAAGAAATCAGGAAGGGGGCCAACACTTTTTCACACCACTGTGTATTGGTTCCTTACATTAATAATTTAATAAAAGTGCATTAGATCAATAGTTAAGATTGTAATAAAAGTGTAATAAATAATTTAATAAAAGTGCATTAGATCAATAGTTAAGATTGTTTGTCTAATGCTGGGTACACACTAAAAGATTTTTAAAATCTTATAAGATTTTCAGAATGTGAGAGACCACAAACATGAAGACAAAAAATCCTAGATAACCGTTTTGCTCCTATAATGTGTGGTGTGCCGCGATGTGACAAAGACAGCACACCACACACACCAACAGATTTTCAACCAGAGTCCTGACTGTGAATACGGGAAATCTCGCAAAATCTCTTGAGAATAAACATGGCAGACGATAGGCAGGAAGAAATTGTGATGATAGGGTTTGGAATGATTTTGACAGAAAATGGACACGTTGTATAAACAATCGACAAGCTGATCCTCCATCTCTGCTGTCCAAATCCTTTTGTGCTGCGCCATGACTGCGTTTCTTATGCTTCCGTCTTATGTCAGCTCGCTTTCTGATTGAATATTGTTTCGTTTCACGTGATAATCTCCAGCTCGTATGCGTGCTAGTCCTCGGGGTTCCCCCACACATCAGGATTTCTGATCGTAAATAGGCTATTCAACATGTTGAATATTTACGATTCGCGATCGGGGCACCTCCAACGTTCTTCCGAGCAGATTCAGTCACTCTTAACACACTTCACACCACAGGGAAATCTGATATGATAATCTTTAGAACCACCAAGATAAATGGGACATTACCTAGGATTGTCGGAAGGGGAGAAATCGGCCCAGAATCAGCCCGATTATCTTGTGGTGTATACCCAGCATAAGGAGTGACAACTAGAGCAAAGTCACAAACTGAGAGAAAATGAGGGAGGCAAGCCAAATCAGGCAGAGGCAATATGAAGTTTGACAGCTAAGGTGTATAAAAAGCTCATTACTTATTAAACCTAATTTTACCTGTTCTTGTACCCTTATCCAGCAGTTTTAGCCATGGCGATGGAAATCCACACTGTAATTAACCATCACCATTAAATACAGACACCAGGCACTGTGAAGACGAAGGTGCAGTTCCCCATTAAAAGAAGAGTCTTTGTAGCCTCAGCAAAAACAGGGAATGATTATCCAGGGTTAACTGATGGCATTCCCAAAAAGCCTGATGGGCACATAAAACACATACCTGTAGATATACAACAGGGAAAATGGAACTAGACAAATTCAAAATAAAAAAAGTCAAGAGCCAGCAGCTCCCTGCTTTATACAGATGGAGAAATTACTTTTACTCAGTGTCAAAACAAGCTCCTCTGCATTTTAGAAGACTTAGATCTTATTCAAAGCACACTGCCAAGTCTGAAAAATGTCACAAGGCAATGTTGCAGGTCTTTAAAAAAAATCTGTCACTATTTCTGCTTATAAAGAATTTAACTTCATTCTCTCAGCCAGCAGAGTGAAAGCTCCTGTCTCATAGACGAACCTCATTCATTTATATAAATGATTTGACCTTTTGGTTTTTGTTAATCTACTCCGGACCTGTCTGAACTCTTATAAAGGAGGCATCTATCAATCTTCATTCACACCCACTTGGTTCAAGCCTATCTTGTTTATCTTTAATTTACCTACTTAGCAGGAAACCGTGAGCATTTCACAAACAGGTGGGTTGGGTTGGCGTGGTGCGACTGGACTGATGCTAATTACAGCAGCTGGCATAGTCACTTCTATTGACTTCCACCCATGCACTACGCTTTCTTTCAAGGTTAGGTGCACATGTGGAGAATATGAAGAACTGTGATTAGATTGTATGAATTATTCACAGAGGATGTAACTGGTAGTAAAATGATGAAATACCCTTTTGGAAAAGAAGTGCGCTTTAGTATACTTTTGAAAATTGTATGTATTATCGAAATAACACACTTAATATACTTTAAGTGTGAATTAAATGCAATGTTTCTAGGCAATTAATTGCAGATAATTAATTGAAATATGAATATAATATAAATATATAATTATGTATATAATATACAATGAAAATACATTGTTTAAAATTTTAATTTATAATAAATGCAATTAGTTAAAATTAAGAGTGTTTTTTTTTTTACCTAAGTACTTTATAGGACTGAAACTGAGGCAGAAGCATTAAAGTTGTTAATACAACTTATGCTGCATTTCAAATCTTCTGAAGCCATACAATAGCTACGTAAATAACAAAAACCAATAAATAACAGACCAAAACGTAAGTCATTATTCAGTGATAGTTCATAGCATGTTAATCAAAGAGAGTTCATAAGCAGTAGCATTGTCAGATTCACGAATAATTCTTTTGAATCGGATCTTTCATTGAATTGATTTACAACACAAATCACTGTATTGCAAAAAAAATATTTTTAATAATTTTTAAAAAATCAAATCAGATCCGAAAACTCCACAGCCAGGAACCACAGTACACGCAACCCCTGCACGATTCTCGGTTGGAAATGAATGACTTCCAGTAGTCATCGTTTGTCACAGCCTTAAGAAATAACTTAAATTTGATCCTGTTTCTCACACAAATCTATCGTATGACGTTGGAAGACTTAATTCAGTGTGTCTTATGGACCACTTTTATGCATTATTTATGAAGCTTGAAATTTGATGACAATATCATGAAATACCAGTGGTTCACTTTGTGTTGTACAGAAGAAATCATACGAGTTTGAAATTACATTAGGGTGAATATGATGAAAGTTTCTTTTAGGTGAATTATTATAATGTCGTTTAATATTTTCAGTCTAAAAATAGTGTTTAAATAAAGGCTACTTAAAGGGCAGTTCACCCAAATTCTGTCACCATTTGCTCACCCTCAAATGAGGAGACCAAACAGCTGCTGGTCACCATTGACTGCCAATGGATGGATGGATGGATGGAGACCAGCAACTGTTTGGTTACATTCTTCAGAATGTCTTTAGTGTTCAGCAGAACAAAGAAATTCATACTGGTTTGGAACAACTTGAGGGTGAGTAAATTATGACAGAATCTTCCATTTTGGGTGGACTATCCCTTTAAGTGGCCTTAAAGAGAGTACACTTTCATGACTGTTTAACACTTTTGAAATCATTTGTACACTTTGTAATAAAGTCAAAGAAAAGTTTTACAAAATGAATTTTAAATTATTATTTTAATCGTATGTCATGCTTAAAGCACATGTACATTTTTTGAGTATAATTTTAACACTAGTATATTATTTGATATGACATTTAAAATGATTATATTTTATACTAAATTGCAGCTTCAACATTACAAATGGGCAATGATGTATATTTTTGTTTACTATAAGTATTTGGCAGTACACTTTAACCATATTTCAAAGACACCAGAAGTTATTATGAAATTACATATAAAGATGTACAGTGGGTATAGAAGAGAATCTCCATGCTTTACTGGAGTAATATGCTGTTATTTGGATGGTGAGCTGTAGTGGATTTCCGCCAGACATATCGTTTGGTGTTGAGGCCAAATAATTAAATTTTAGTTTCATCTGCTTCAGAATCTTTAAGGTGTGTTTTAGCAAAGCTCAGTCATGACTGCATGTGGCCTTTCTTTTCTCCACATTTGTGGAAAAATTGTGATATTGTTATCACATGCACACAATGACCACTCGGTCATAAATTCCTGCAGCTGCTTCAGAGTTGCTGTAGGCCTCTTGGTAACCTCTACATCCAGTTTGGAGGGACGTCCTGATCCAGGGAGGGTCTGTGGATGGACCAAATACATTGCACTTCTTAATAACAGACTTCACTGTGCTTCTAGGCATTGATAAAGCCTTTGGATTTGTTTGTTTTTTGTATCCATCTCCTGACTTGTGCCTGTCCACAACTTTATCCCAGAGATCTTTTGACAGTGTCTTGCCACCCATAGTTGATTGTTTGCTTCAGTTGCACTACTAAGAACTGAAATACTCCAGGAAAGCTCTTTTCATGCTGAGCTAATCAAAATGACCACAGCTGATCAGAGTTGAAAGTTAAAATGGCTTTGTGTGCCATTGAGAAGGTGATTAACTACACCTGATTGAGTTTACAAGTCTTTTTTAGGAGGGGGTGAACCTTTTTCCATCTCAGTGATTCTGTTTTTTTATTAATTAATTTATTTTTATTAACATGCTGGTGTTATATCTTTCACTTGGATGTTATAAGTTGCACTGAGTAAATACAGCTGGATAAAAAAAACTGTCCATCTTCATTTCAGGCTGCAAAGCAACAAAATTGAAATACTCCAGGAAAGCTCTTTTCATGCTGAGCTAATCAAAATGACCACAGCTGATCAGAGTTGAAAGTTAAAATGGCTTTGTGTGCCATTGAGAAGGTGATTAACTACACCTGATTGAGTTTACAAGTCTTTTTTAGGAGGGGGTGAACCTTTTTCCATCTCAGTGATTCTGTTTTTTTATTAATTTATTTATTTTTATTGACATGCTGGTGTTATATCTTTCACTTGGATGTTATAAGTTGCACTGAGTAAATACAGCTGGATAAAAAAAACTGTCCATCTTCATTTCAGGCTGCAAAGCAACAAAATGTGATATTTTTAAAGGGGGTGATTCTTTTCTATACCCACTGTAATTAAACTCAATATCAATTTAAAGGGGGGTGATTCTTTTACCACTGTATGTCATTGTAACTGCGTGGAAAACAGCAACCAATAGCCTAGGCTATAGTTCATTATGTCTCCTTTTGTGTTCCATGGAAGAAAGATAAATTATACATATTTGGACATGAGTCTGAGTAAATAATGACAATTTTCATAGAAAACATGAGGAAAACAACAGGAAAGAGAGAGACACTATCAATTATCATAATTGTTCTGTCTAGCAACCGGTCCCCTGTGTTTATGTTTAGCATGTGCCTTGATAAAATGCATAAATAGTAATTAATTAGCAAATTTTCTGCCTTGTTTGTCTTTAAATAGCTGCAAAATTATTTCAAGAAAGTTTGCGAAGAGCATGACAGATATTTTGCTAAAATCACTCCCTTTTTATATTTAATTTGAGTTTTTAATATGTTCAGTGTTAATTAAATTTACTTCTTTTCTTGTTTGCTGTTTTGTTTGTGTCTGGTATGAAAAAGCAAAAGCTGTTTAATATTGCTCCCCAGTGCTGATTCTTTTGAATAATCATGGCTGGCAATAATGGTATGTTTTGCAATGCAAAACACTCACATATTCCTTGCTGTCAGACTGGCTGTGAAAACAGGGGAGGAGTTTCAGGCTTTAGCACTCTGTCTTTGTTTAATTCTAGACAGTCACTGCCATTTGCTCAGTTTGTATAACAACATAAAAGAGAACTCAAGAACTATAGAGAACCGGTGTTTGTCTGTTTTATGATTTTGATTCAATTCAGGATAGAATTGGTACAATTTAAGATGAATTTGTCATCTTCCAAAGAAAACAACAACAATAAAAAACAAACAAACAATGAATTCAATGGATTTTCCCTATGAAAAGGAATAGAACTCATAAGAAGCAGAAAGTAGAAGTACGTCACAAAACATTCAGATGTGAGAATATGACAAAAAAAGACAGATCAACAGATCAGAAAGACAAAAGACAGACTGCGTGAAGAATACTTCACCAAGGCAGTTGAAGACACCTCTGCATTTGAATTTCGCTTTTACATTTAGTAGATATCATTAACCTGTGCTGAAACTGGCAGAAATTCATGCACCTTCTGACACATGAAGCAGTCGTTCCCATACGCTTTTCATTATATGCTCACTCTCTTTGATTTCTGGTCTTACACATGGACAGTGGTTGCAATAGTGAGAGATGGGGAAATGTATCTTGTGATGACAAACTTTGCTGGAAGAGCTATAATTACATCGAGTTCTGGTCATTTGTGGGGGTTTCATGTGATGAGCACATACAGTACTTAACAGGCAAAGAGCGTAGTAACAAAATATTCTAATACTATATGCATAAATAATGTGATGTTGTGCCTCTGCTTTTAGAAAGGCTGCGACATAAAAATAGTGTGAATACAGGTAAAGTGAGACAACAAAAATGTGACACTTACATTTTGTATTTAATATTTTCCTTTTCCTCTGTATAATGTTGTAAGGAACTTTAGCCCTTCACACAATTTCATAGCATCATATTTTAAAACAAAGACTAATTATAAGCTATCAGAAAGTGTCCCACTACACAGTTTTTTAACTGTGTAAGACACTTTGATCATTTATAGTTTGTCTTGTTCAAAAATATTATTCTGTAGCATCTGTAAAATTTTAAGTAAAAATGGCAGCTGTTGTTGCCAGAAATTACTGTAAAAAAATACAGTAGCAACATTTGATCATTATTGTCATGTTTTTTTCTTTATTTGTTTTTATTATTATTATAATATACAGACAGCCACCTTCAAAACATGTGGTAAAAAGAAAATCACTTGATGAATCAAAGATCATCACAAGTAGCTTTTCCACAAGCTGAGGTACAGTAAATACTAAAATATAGAAGGTGCATGGTGCCATACACACACACACACACACACACACACTGTTTGGTTTACTATCCTTGTGGGGACTCTCCATAGGCGTAATGGTTTTTATACTGTACAAACTGTATCGCCCTACACTTAAACCCTCACAGAAAACGTTCTGCATTTTTACATTAGTTAGAAACAGTTATTTCAATGAAAAACTCTTGAATCCTTGTTTTTTTCTGTAAATTACAAGATGACGTTCTTTTTCACATCCTAAAATTGTACATTTAACAGTATTTAACTGTAAAATTTCATGTAAAATAGGTCTATTACAGTTTTTCGCCATATAGGGTAAGTGAAAAATGTGTTAAAATTACAATCTTTTTTCTGTATTCATCAATTTCTGCTAAAGGAAAAACACAACCGAACAGATTGACCCCTAGAAAGTTTTAAACCCTTGAAGACCTTTTTCCACCAACTTCTCCTGTCATGACATCTTAGCATAAAGCTTAAGCCCTGTGGATGTTGTTGAGCAGAAAAACAGAGTGAGAGAAAAAAAGAAATGTAAAAAAAGGTCAAATAAATAAGTGGATCAAACAACAACAGAGCATGTTGACTCAAATTGACTGTGGTGAGTGACTGAGGGTTCTCTTCAGGTCATTAAGGATTTCATCAGGCAGCGTGGAGAACGCATGAGCCTTGCCACCAAACACACGTTTCCAAGTTCTTCACAGGCTCCAGATTTGCCTCTCTAGCCTCTCCACATACATTGGCATGTGTGAAAAAAAGGCTTCACTTGTACCCATGCCAGGCAGATCTGTATGCAGCCTCTTCATTTGGATGCTGTTGGGTTTGACCAACTGGAGGGATGACTAAGATCTGGTCCCATCTGGTGGCCTGCTAGTCATTTAGGCCCTGTTTGGATTACATTTCTCTATAAACAATGTTTCTCTTATTAAAGGAAGAGATCACCCAAAACTGAAAATTTCTTGAAAATGTACTCAGCCTCAGGCTATCCAAGAAGTAGATGAGTTTGTTTCTTCATCGAACAGATTTTGAGAAATGTATCATTACATCACTTTCACCAGTGGATCCTCTGCAGTGAATGGGTGCCGTCAGAATGAGAGTTCAAACAGCTGATACAAACATCACAATAATCAACACGATACTAGACCATCAATTAATATCTTGTGAAGCGAAAAACTTGCAATACATTTTTTAACTTTAAACTTTAATTAAATTAAAATGAATGTTTTCAGTTTTAGTGGCCTAAATATTTATTTTCAATGTATGTTGAATATGAGACCAAATCAAGATGCAGGTGTTTCTGGTAAGATGATTTAATTTCAGAATAATGTTGAACATAATGTAATTGACAATTGAACTGACAGTTTAGAAAGATAATATCTATAAAAAATTAAAAAGAACATCTGAAAAAATGCACAATGCACAATGGCGCCGACGCTGATGGCTGCCTCCGTGGCGTGCTCTGCAGTTGTTTTTATGTTTTTGTTAGTTTGTCCTGTCTTTAGTTATATCCCTGCAATCAGTTTCACCAGAGACGAATTGCTGGACATTCGGAAGTACACACCACCCGATATTTCACCGGTTTTCGACTATTCGGATGTTTTGCTGGACATTGTTGTCGGGGGAGCTGTTTTTATTATCTGTGTTTTTGTTCTGTCACTGTCATTCTGTTACACTGTGGAGCTTCTGTCATGAAAACAAATTCCTCGTATGTGTAAACATACCTGGCAATAAAAACTCATTCTGATTCTGATTCTGATTCATTCTGATTCTCATTCTGAAACTGCCAAGGAGCTGGTGCACACACCAGTCAAAATTAATATGCAACAAAGTAACATGCATATTATGCAATTATGAAATATTAATGTCATCTTTAAAAATAATAAGGCATCATCTTGTCACAAAGATCTGACACACTGATTTTAATCATGACATAAAAGCTTCAATTCATTTGTTCTAAGCTGTCAATGAAGCAGAAAAAGGTAGCATCTTAATATTGTTGATAGGTTTAGAGGCCTCTTAGGGATGTCTTGTCTACTGTATATAGGTGCACTATTATACAGAACGTGAGTTAGGGAATATTAATATTAATAATACCTTTTAAAGTGTGTGGGTGTTTTTTCAGTTGCTGTATGTCATGTGGTTTGTTGAAGATCAGTATTATTATAGTGAATATCATAAAATAAAAAAGATACACACAGAAACAACTGAGCCATTTACAAAATATTTCAGCAATTTCAGCAATGTGAATATTAACAATGTGTAAAAGACAACAAATATTTTACTCTGAGTGTAATTACTTGTATATGGCAGAGGGGGGCCCCCAAGGTAACAATTTAAAATGCCCAGCGGGTCCTGATAATACAAAGATCTTCCACATGGGGGCGTCACAGAGGTCACTGTCCACTAAGAGCAGCGAAACCACATAGTGATAATATGAGTACACATAATGTGCCTTGTCATCTTTTAAACCCTAAATTAGGTGTCAGAAAACAGGGGGACTTTGGTTGACTGTTAGAGAAGAGTAAAATACTGCTTCAGTGCATTGATTAATTATTGAAGAGAAATATTATAGGACATTGGATTGGTATAACATTGGATACAGGATTTGTGGGTTATTGCAGACTGCTGCGCATTATACTGTTAATATTCTAGGCTGAGTACACGTTAAGTGTCCTACATTTGATTGCAGTGCATTTTAGTGGATTTTCAAAAGCATTGCTCGAGGGAGGACAAAGACACTCATTTGTGGAGTGGGGCTGGACGCTGTTTAATTCAGTAAATAATATGTGCTTTTGCTGTGAGGAAATGACCATTAACCCTGACATCAAAATTAAATGACCATTAAAATGTTATTAAATCTTGTTAAATTCTTTATAATTCTATAATTATATTCTAGCATTTTAGTCCTCTATTTTAATATCTGAAACAAAATTTAAATTCAAGAATGAGGCAGCAGCAACAATATCACAATGTACACAACAATAGTATATTAACAAAATATTCAGTGTGCCATGACTGTGGAATTATGGGTTATATATATAATGGTAATTAAAGCAGTATTTGGACAGTGATCCTTATTATTCATTTGAGGTGGGATTTTTTTTATTTTTATAAATGATGTGAAATTAATAATTGAGCAGTGGAATTGTCCTGATTTGAGCACTTTGTTATATATTTAGAGGGGATAAAAAAAAAGTCTGACCAGGAATCAATCCCAAAATAATTTAATAATTAAATAATTTCAACACTTAAAAATTTGCTAAAATGAAAGAATGGATGAATGAATTAATTAATGAACAAATTATGCTACTGTAATTTTCCCTTTAAACCACAACGAATCACAAATCATTCATATACAGTAAATAGGTTAGAAAGCTTTTGTCTTGCGTTAATAAAAGTAACAGCCCGGAGTAAAAGGAGCAGATAGGAGGAGTTTGCGTTGCATCATCATTAACCGCGTGGCGTTGTCAATAACTCACAACGAGGAAAGTTAAATATTGAGAAGCGGGTAAGGTGAGCTGAAACTTAGTAACTATGAGGTCAATCACAGCTTCATTCCGACAGTAGCTACATATCCACTGGCAAGCCAGGTGAGAGGCGCCTTCCAGGAAACAGCCAGATTCTCTAGCACAGCTGAATGGCTTATAATTACAAAACTCTTGCCTGTAGTTTCCACTAAGGCTTTTCTTTGCTTGCGCATTGGAACATATCAAGTTTGCATATGATGAGCTGCGTCGGTTCATAAGAATTATAAATGTCCACTAAGACGGATAGAGACTCGCAGGTAGAAGTGACCCACCTAGATTCCCTCAAAGCAGAATGGGCTGAAGACATGGACGAGGAGAGCGTTGACGGAAGGGAGGTGATGAGGACAGATGAAGCTCCAGCGCCCCGCAGACTCAGCCGCAACCCGAAGTGCGCTCGCTGCAGGAATCACGGCGTCGTGTCGCGCCTCAAGGGCCACAAGCGCCTGTGTCGCTGGCGTGACTGTCAGTGCGCGAACTGTCTGCTGGTCGTAGAGAGACAGCGAGTGATGGCAGCGCAAGTCGCCCTCCGGAGACAGCAGGCCACAGAGGTTGGTTGACTGAGCAGGGTAGTTTAAAGCTTTCTGTGTGCTCCAGTGGAGCTAAAAACGGTGTTATTTGCAAACAAAGTGACATTGTATTGTTGAAGGATTTGAGAATGTGTGTACTTTCTTGTAGCAGACTTAAACGGCAAACGTTTAAGCAGTACTGCAAATGATATATATATATATATATATATATATATATATATATATATATATATATATACACACACACATTTGAATTTTTACTTTATTTGTCAGAATTATATTGATACATGTAATTTAAATGTAAAGTTTGCTGTAATGGAAAGTTTGCAGTTCAAGCCTGCCACATTTATTAATGAAATCAGATTTTTGAAAACATGTTTTTGCTTCTGTATTAGGGCAAAATCATGTTACTGCAAAAAAAAAAAAGAGTCTGTTGCATAGTTAACTACCCTTAAAAGAAGTACTGTGGCAATATCATGATACAGGACTGGAATCAGATGGTTATAACATGATACGTTTGTATATAAAACAATACTGATTGCGACCATATTCATGTATATTGGTATTTAAAAAGTACTCCAATACATCTCAAAGAATACCATGGTACTACAATGGTGCATTCGCTTGATTCCCTTCAAATGTATATATTTCTATAAACAAGAATGCTTTACAGTCATTTTCAAAACATACTATTGTCATAATTAATGCTTTACTATTATTTCAATGATACACATCTTCATCACAAAATTCCTGAGAGCAAACAACATAAATTAATTGCATTTTAAGTAGTCTAGTTAGACATTCAAAGCTGTGTGATGCACTAGATATTGTTAAGAAAAAGGACACTGTTTATGAAAAACAAGACATCCATTGGCATCATTGTAGAGTGAGTATCTTATATCTATCCCATAAATTAATGCTGAGTTATGCATTCTCTTTAACAGGGTAAAAAAGGTCAAAAAAACACCTCTGTTCTCAGACGCACAGCTTATCAGTGCTACACGAGGGCACCTAGTCTCCTGGCAAAGAGTATTCTAGAGGGTAAGCCTTAATTAATGCACATCTCATTAACACGACTGCACCCTGAAAGGCGACATCGGGAGGAACTGGATTAGTTCACCCGTTATGCTAAAGAACCCTCTGTCGGGAATAAATATGTTTGTGTTTATGTAAGGTAATTAAAATTATGCAAATTTATAGAGGAATTACAAAAAAAATGGGCTCATATGACTACTTTGGAGTTTGATTTTCCCTGATGCGTTTCTCACTGTGTCAACATTAAGGTCAAACTGATTTAATTGTTATCATAAATTTGAATATGCTTCATTTGTTTTTGTACCATTAGAATATTTAAAACTGTTATACTTTTATGAGTTCCACATGGAGTTTAAGAAATGTATTTTTTAATTCTTCTGAAATTAGGTGAAAATAATTTGTGCAGCTAATTTTACAGTACTTAAGAAATGCATTTAAAAAGTGGTGCTCAAATGTGGGTCATGACCTAAAAATGGTCCACATGTCTGTTTTGATTTGTCATGGTCAGCAGGAAAAACCATTAACAGATGCAAATAAAAATGTAGCTAACCATGTAATGATACATAAGACTGCAAAATATATAGGCTTGAAAGAGACGACAAAGCACTTTGCATGCTTTCCATTTGTTGCTGACATCAAAAGCTCTGCTTTTCTTTCTAAAGAAAAACTGTAGGAAAAAGTGACAGTAAAGACAAGTAAAGACATTTACAGTGGTGTGAAAAAGTGTTGGCCCCTTCCTGATTTCTTTTTTTTTGCATGTTTGTCACACTTTAATGTTTCAGATCATCAAACAAATGTAAATATTAGTCAAAGATAACACAAGTAAACACAACATGCAGTTTTTAAATGAAGGTTTTTACTATTAAGGGAAAACAAAATCCAAAACTACATGGCCCTGTGTGAAGAAGTGTTTGCCCCCCTGTTAAAACTGTGGTTTATCACACCCTGTATACTGTGACAAAAGATTTATATTTCAAATGAATGTTGTTCTTTTGAACTTTCTATTTATTAAAGAAGTCCTAAAAAATGTAGCACCATTTCTAGAGAAATATTAAGCAGCACATCTGTTTTCGACATTAAGCAGCACCAAATCATCAGATTAGAATGATTTCTGAAGGATCATGTGACACTGAAGTTTAAAGTAATGGCTGCTGAAAATTCAGCTTTGCCGTGATAGGAATAAATTACATTTAAAATATATGAAAGTAATAATATTCCACTATATTACTGTCTTACTGTATTTTCTTACTGTATTTTCAAACAAATAAATGCAGCCTTAGCAAGCATAAGATATTTCTTTAAAAAAAACAATAACTAAACAAAAGTTTTTTCTTTACTTGACTACTTGAATCCAAAGTATCTCCATTTATAAGGTTTCTTTTATATGTGAAACAGTTTATTCTGGTAGACTCTTCTAATATTTTTACATTTAAATGTGACTTGATTATGAACAAGAAAAATCGACTATTTTAATACTCCTTCATTATGTTGTAGGCTACAAGCCACTTGTGCTGGAGGACTGGCCTAAGAGACTCCACCAACCCCCAGTCAGTGTTCGTATGAGGAAGAGGAGAGCGTTTGCTGATAAAGAGCTGGAGACTGTGATGCTGGAAAGAGAGCTGAGGCAAAGAGAGATGGAAGAGTTGCCTGCGCTCCTCCTCCAGGCTGTGGTGCCATCTGCTCCCACTCTGTATTTTTCCCCGCTGTCAAACCCAGTCATGCCCACTTACATGCCTGTGTCCAAAAGCGGCCCTCCTTTGACTGACTGTGATCTCCCTCACCATCAACACATGCTTAAATCCAAGACTTTAGATTGCGGCACAGACAAACTGACAGACAGCGTCTCTCTAAGTGTGTGTGAGAACTGGGATCTTTTCAATTCGATTCGGCCTCCACCGTGCTGCTACAGCACAAGTCCAGGTGACAACATGGTTAAAAACATGCGCTGCAGGTCATTGGGACACGAGGCCTCTGTACACATGGACTGTATGGAGGGTGCAAATAAAGACCCCATCAAAAAAGCTGTAACACGGCCATTACCTTTTTCTGTAGAGGCATTGCTCATGAGATAAGAATATTTTTTAAAGCTAACACTTTACAATAGGTTTCAGTTTGCTAACACAAGGTATTACATTACATTAACAACCAATGTAATTTTTTACACTATTAATGTTGATATCTACATACACTAATAAATTTTTAACATTTCAAGTTATATATTAACATTACCTACTGTATTATGAATAAACGTTATGAATTAACGCCTAATGCTGTTAAAAAGCTAATTGTTAGTTCATGATACCTAATGAATTAAGTGATGTTAACAAATTAAACTTTTTGTAAAATGTGACCTTTTCAATTTATATTCGACTGAAACAGTGTTGAGGAGCCTCTAGCTATAATTTATCTAGATTTACAGTAGCATTTAAGCAGCTGAGCTTTTTAAAAATAATAATAATAATGTAACAGTGTAGCATGACAAAATGCTACATAACTCTTTTTTGTCACATTAATGATATACACGCAGTCAAGCAAGCAGAGGAAATAATCAAACACTTTCTTAAACTGTTCTCTCTCTCTCAAGTAGTGTTGAGAAATACGATTTATTTGAGTGAATCGGTTCAATTGAACCATTCATGTAAATGAACCTGTTCATAAACAACTAACCAGTTCATTCGTCCTTGTGCACAAGTGTCTGTGTTCATCACTATGTTTCCTATTCAGTTATATAAATATGATGTTACTTTCAGTTTTTATAATGTTTTTTATTTTTTATACAAAGCTGAACTTTTAGGTTTAAGGAATCAAAAGATTCAAGTTGTTGGGATGAATCAAAAACCCTCTACTAATAAGCTTTTCTATATAAATAAAAATATACATAACCAGTAGTTTAACTACTTTTTAATGAAGCTTCCCCAACACTGCACTGAACATTTAAATAATCAGTAACTTTCCTGTTTAATAAAACACTTTTGATTAGAGCACATTTGATTCATTCATAAAGTTGTTGAAATTATTTTCCTATTTAAATCAATTATATGAAATTGTTAAATTACGTAGTATAGAATATACATGCATCTTACTAACCTTTATACTTTATACCTTCTTTTTCCAGTTCTCTATTTCACAATATTTGATTTATTTATTTTTTTCTGTTTAAAAAACATTGTGATTTTTCATTCTTGTAAATGTAAATAGACATGACTATCCCTATTTTGTAAATTATTCACATTTTTAAATTCCAAATATGAAAGTCTGATGTAAATGCATAGGTAGCTGAGGATCAAATAAAAGAGTGGTGGAAAAAAAAGATTAGTTTCTCTCTCTCTTCCTTTAATGTGAATTAGTGATGTAGCTCATATGGTGGTTGGATTGAAGTGATGCCTGGTACATCTGTGTATTTAAGCTAGGCTCCCCACAAAGGTGCTTTGAACTGTTTCTGCGGTGTTCATAAAATATTTTTAATTTTAAAGAAAACTGAAAAGGGCTCTTAGACAGGAACCAACTCAAAGTGTAAAACTAAACAGGTGAGGAGAAAGACACATGTGCCTGAGGGTTCAGAGGCAAGAAACAATTCTAATATGAGCTCAAGAGGACAAATTCTTCAGTATGTGTTCTCCCTTTTCTTTCTACAATCTTAATCAGGATTCAGGAAGTTCATACAAGTCCTCTTATTCCTGTCAGTATTATGAAGGCAAGTGAATGTGTTGGCTCAGCCACATTGTGCAATATTTTTGGGAGTGTATCGCAACAATGTATATCCTCTCTTTTCTATCCTTTGTTTATTTTCCATTTCAGTTTTTGAGATATGGCAGCCTGATAGTTTTGACAACTCTGGACCATGTGGCGTCAACATGTGTGATGGCATCATGCCCTCGTCTATGTCTGTCTCTGTATCTCAGCACATCTGCCAGTGCAGATAGGGGTTTTACATTAGGAGCCTTCCTAAGGAACCATAGGCTGAGAGGGGAGATCTTTCAGTGGTGAGATGAGTGCAGAAGGAGTGCATTATTTTTAAATGATAATCATGATCTATATCAAAATCCTCAGTTACTTGAGGTCATAATAGTTGTGGAGAGTGCTTAATGCCATACAGTATTAAACTTTTTTTGTCACAAAATATATTTACTTTAATAATTTAAAATGTATTTTAGTTGCTTAGTATATTCTTCATGCATCCCAATTTTCATACTATGGTGTCACGTCCCAAATCATAATACACCACTGTTTAAAAATTTGGGGTTGGTATGGTTCTTAGGCATTTTTTGTATTACAATTTAAAATAACTGTTTCCTGTTTTAATATATTTATAAAATATAATTTCTTCCTGTGATGGCAAAGCTGAATTTTCAGCAGACATGATCCTTCAGAAATCAATCAGATTTGCTGATTTGGTGCTCAAGAAACATTTATTATTATCAATGTTAAAAGCAGTAGTGCTGCTTAATATTTTTGTAAAAACCGTGATCTTTTTTTCAGGATTCTTCAATTAATAGAAAGTCATGAACTTTGTCATTTATTTGAAATAGAAATCTTTTGTAACATTATAAATGTCTTTACTGACACTTTCAATCAATGTAATACATCCTTGCTGAATAAAATTAATATCTTTAAAAAACAACTGACCCCAAACTTTTGAACTGTAGTGTATACTTTCATAGGGAAGTAGGTATAGGAGGCATAAGTAGATATAGGAGCTAGGATACAGCATTTAACTGAATTAATTTCATTTTAATAACAAATAACTAAATATAGAAGATTGCAGATTTTTAATATGTATTATATAATGAAATAAACTACAATGTCTATTCCCAAATCTGGGGTGTACGCACACACACACACAGATACACCCCAGATACATGAACTTTTGAGCATGGCATTATAAAAAGGGAATGCATATTTCATGTAGTGCTGCTAGCATGCAAGCATACAGTACATTACAGTTTACCAGTGGGCAAAATTGTTATTCTAAACCCCTGAACCCCTTTCATTGTAAATTTATTTATTCCCACAGTCTGCTCTAGCATAAAGTCACCCTAACTTGTTTGTGTAATCGAGATATCAGCATATTCTTTCTCCTGACATGGTATCGACAACATTTAATATCAAGGTCCAAGGGGGCTGCTTTGATCCTAGTGCCAGCTCCCAACTCAAGCAGAATTTGCCAGATTGAGACCCTGCGCTTGGCATGCATAACCCTGAAAAACCCCTGCATACCCCGCTGCTCTTGGGTTACACGGCTCCCCTCTTCCTCCAAACAGGGGGTGTCTCTTTCAGTGTGGGTGGGCTGGCCCTCAGCCGCTCACCTGCTGTGTCCAATAAAAAACTCTCTTGTGTCATGTGTCTTTGGCCTTGGGATAAACAGACAGTTTCCACGAGGCACAAAACGTAAACAGACTTGATTTCTAAGTAAGTATTTGTTGTGGGTAAAAGGCAGTGTCAAAAGGCTATAAATATATATTATATTATTATAAATATATATCAAAATATATTCTCTCTATATATAAAATATAGAGTAAGACATTGTTTCCAGCATGGAGGAATCTGCAAAACTACCCAAGCAGTTTCAAAGTACATCACAACTTGGGCTGTGCGTTTAATAATACACAAAATACTGAATATTTCAAGCCGCAGCTTGTGAAAATCTGTTTTGCTTTTTCTCAGGTTTTTGCGGTCACAAATGCAGAAGTAACATATTTTCAAGAGGATCTTTTTACTCTATTCTGACTGTTTAGGTGAAAACAGAATCTCTCTAAACCAGTTACAAGTTGATTTGCAGAATAAGCGATCTGCCAGCAACACAATACAAACTAATTTATTAACAAGAAAATCTGAGCTCTCTTACAATCAAAATGTTGTCTCTGTAAATTCAAAAACCAATCTCTCAGCAAGTATATACAGTATATTTGCAGACATGCTTTTTTTCAGAGCACAACTGTGGGATTGAAATTTTACACACTTAAAACATTACTGTTGGGTGAAAAGGGTCCCTACACTTCCATCATAGGAATCAGTTTTTTCTTGTCCCCTAAACTGGGGCTCTTGTTTTGTGGCGTTCAACTGGAGCCAAAGCAGAACCTGTGCTGACTGCAGCAGCTGTGTAGCTATACTGTTACATTCTCCTGGGCCTCCCAGTTCCTAAAATCCACCTTTCCAATTCAATACAAAGCACAGACTCTCTTAAATGTTAAACCACCAGAGCCATTACTCTGCATAATTCAAGATGCTCTGCCCATCAGCCTCCATTCAAACTCTCCAAACTCTTCAGGTTCAAAAAATGTCTCATTCATTGAGAAATGTGGAATCAGTGGAAGCAGAAATGAGAAATTCAAATTAACCACGGGAAGACTCTGAAAAAAGGATTATGTAGCTAAAATTAGGTAAATGTTTGGTGATAAATCACTGCACCATTGTTTCTGTACTTCTTCATTGTTTCTGTCTTCTACTGGAACCAGTCCAAAGAACAGTTGTTCAAAGCTGTTCAAAATGTTACCAGATAATCATTTTTATTTAAAAAGAAAAAAAGGAAGAAAGATGCCATTTGATAATATTGCTGATATCAAAGTATGCCTAGAAAATAGTTCATTTCCACCATTTTACAATGCCCCTTAATACAATATTGTAGCATTAAAACAATTTAAATGCATGTTTTTTTATTATCATTTACTTACCCTCACGTCATTCCCAAATCAAACACAAAGGGTGAATTTTTTAATATTCCTGGCCACTCTGTTACATAGTATGGAAAACAATGAGGAATGGGGTTGTGAAACACCATAAAAGTGGTCCAAATAAACATTGTATGGTGCTAGTTTTCATTTTGATTGTTCAATTTCATTAAATGAAAAAGAGTGGCAAGGATTTTGACCTAAAGCTAAAAAGTAATATCCACCTTATTGTGCAATGTGGTAGTAAGCTTTTGTTTGAATGTGCCAGATTCATTAGCCACTAGGTAAATAACTAGACGAATGACAAAGTGCTGTAAATAGTAAACATTTTTACACTACAAACCAGTGCATTTATGATTATGATAAGAAATTAAAATAATACAATAACAAATACCAGTTTCAATATAAAGGAGCATAACACACTGTTTTTGTACTAAGTGAATAACACCGGAAGCCTCGCACGTTCAAGTTGCAATTGCCACACTCACTCTCGTTAAAAATAAGATGGATTAGATTGACATAAGGTATAAGTAAATAAGAACAGAATAATATTTTAAGGTAAAATATTCCTCAAATGAACATGGGGCTTTTTAAGTATAAATTGATGCAATCCGTTGAATTGGTATAACATTATTTCTGAAAATATAGTCATTATTTTAGTTTTTTATTACACATTTTTATTAATTTTGATTGTTCTGAACATTTGTGGCCTATTTAGGCCCACAAGTGTCCATGTGCCAGTTAAGTGTTTTAGCAGATAACTCTTATCCCAGTCTCAACTTGCATCGACACCTTGGGAGTTTAATGCAATAGGTAGTAATATACAGATTAAAACAACTGTAATCCCAACCCTGTGAAACCATTAACACGGTATTTACCCTCCTTATTTCTGGTTGGCCTTTAAGTATATAACCTAAACCACTGGATGACCATACTACCCCAGAACCCAGGAAAGCCAATCCACCCCTGCGTATTATGTGGTCACTGCACCATAAAAATGGCATTCCGAAGTATTGGCACCTACTTATACATGATTAATTGCACCAGCATCGGACTCCAGTGGAGGAGAGGAAGGGTTATCTACACATAAACCTTTACTGATGATGCTGGGTAAAAATGTGGGCAGCAGAAGGATGTGGGAGGTTGAGCAATGACAGTGGCTTGGCAGAAAGAAAGAGTGAGAAAACCAAGAGGCAGTTAGAGAAAATAAAGTACATGTGGAGAAAGAGACAGAGCAAGAGAGGCAGCAAAAGACAGACTGAGAAGGCAACAGATGGATAGACAGACAGTGAGAGAGAGAGAGAGAGAGAGAGAGAGAGAGAGAGACAGTGAGTGAGAGCTGTGTTGAGTTGGCAGGATGAAGGAGTGGAGAGACAGTGTGATAAAGCAGAGAACCCCTGTATTCACTGCAGTTGTACAGATGACTCACCTGCCAAGAACAACACCATGTTTAAGGGCTATTTATTCTAACTGGATTACTATTACAGACACCACAATCCATGATGTGAGTTCTGAGAGTAACGGAAACCACAGGGTGGATTAAGGGATGCTATTCATTCTAGTAGTTCTGGCTATATATTGCAATCATATATAGCAATGTCTGGTGTTTACTGCATATAGTTATGGAATCCAGTCACACAGTCACACCTTTTTTCTCTCAATGTTTATTTTTATAAACTCGTTAAAAGAGAACATGTTTACAATCTTGTATCTTAAAGGCACTACGAAGACATTAACAGGTTTGTGCAGAAAGTATTCATAATTAATGTGAAACAGGCCTACCCTTTCTTTATTTAATCAGTTTTTCAGTTTTCAGCTGCATGAAAAATAAATAATGAAATAATAAAATCATATTACTATTTGAATACACACCTATAAAAGCACAACTGAAAGAAATGTGTCTTGTGTGTCATTTTTAGTTGAACTGATTTTAATGATCCTTGTTTCTGGCTGGTTGCTATATTAACATAGTAACATAGTAAAATAGTAACATATTAATAAACTGGATGTGTTTTAAATACACAATAACCAGGTTTATACGTTTATCATTAATACATCCAATTTGTTTCAATCTCATATATTTTAACTGAATGTTGCTTTCTCCACAGCAATGCTGTAATGCTTTTAACTAAAAATGTGATTATTTAAATAAAATCAAATAGACGCAAATAAATTATGCCACTTTTTTTTCATTTATGCATAACTGACAAATATGCATCTCATTACAATTATAAGCTTATGTAAAAACTGTATAATCCAAATGAATAGAAATTTTATATGCAATTCAAATACATAAATCTTAAAACACCAGGTGATCCGTCTCGAATGTGTCTCGGGGGGCATTTAAATTGGGTTGTTTCATGATTGGACAGCTGACTAGTAAAAATGTGTGTAGTGGCCTAGTATAAATAATCCTTAAATTAAATAAGTCAAACTTATACCAGTCATTCAAAGACCACTCTACATCCATTAACAGCCAGAACTGCTGCTGGTTCATAAGATAATATTGGAAAGAGTCAAAACAGAAAGTCTCTTTATATGAATCAGCCTTCGAGTAAATATTGCCTTTTCTTCTGCAGCTCACACACTAGCTTCCATTACTAGTTAACATTTGGCCTGGAGCTTTTCACCTGTATCTCATACCTCAGGTTATACTCACCAACCTCACCATTGCCCTCCCCTCACATTTGTTACAACTGCGTCTTCCTCTCCCCCCAGGCTGTTGATGGCTTCTACCCCAGTAGAACATGTTGCCTGTAACACAAACCCTTCTGTCTTGTGTTTTTACTTCAAACAAAGCTATTAATCACCTTAATCATCCTCAATTAACCTGCGCCACCAGATGCTCTCTGCACGTCAATCCCTGAACTGTTCCAGCCAGCCAAACAGAGCATAAATCAACAAGTGGAGCAATTTGCACCAGCAATTCCACATAATGTTTGCGGAAGCTGAATAACAAAACATTAACAACATGGAAACAGGCACCTGGGGGACGGTCTATTTGCCACAATGGGTTGGTGATGACATAAACAGACATAGAATGGCAGAAATGAGAAGAGAGTGTTCTCTAATTTGGGATAGGAAAGATTTTGCCCTCCCTGTCCCAAGTGGCACATGGAAGTTTACTGTGCTCCTAGCAGCTCTGACCAACACAACTTTACCAGGTTTCACACACTGGGGTACTGCCAAATGTTTGAAACCTTAGACCAAAATACTTGCTTTGAACATGCTCTTACACATGGGTCTGCTTGTTTCACTGTTACGAAGCCTAAAACATTCTGGTCATGACTAGATTGTTAACAGGTGTGACAAGTCAGGCTGTTATCTATGGTGAAAGAATTGATGCCATTGTGACATTCATGACACTGTATCTGATTTCAATAAGGAAAAAAAAACATTAAAAACCAACCAATCTGCATATAAAATGCAACTGAGCTATTCTGTCAATAATACAGAATAAAATAATCAAATCTACCAGAAACTACCAGAACCTAACATATGTGTGGTAAGTACAAAACAATATATATATATATATATACAAAACAAAATATTACCATTAAAGTGTAAATTGCATGATAGAAACAGAGGAAAAGCTTCTCTTGACTATTGAGGAAATCTCCTCTCTTGACCTGTGTGTGCTGACAGATATATGTGAGGGGAACTTGAGTGTAACCAAAAGCTTTTTCTTAGATGGTGCCACAAATCCGATCCATGAATTTCCATCCACTTGCCACCAGAGGTTGCCCTTCTATGATATTGACTCTCGCACCACACAGACTGTGACACATCACCCTGGACTACATTTCCCATGTTCCACTGCACTGATTACACTCACACCTGAAACCAATTACACGCTCACCTGAATGCTATTACACACACTATATAACACCTACCCTGATCCTGCTTTAATCGCCAAGTATTGTTCTGCATTTTTCACTCCCCAAGTGTTAGCTGCCTTACCGAGCCATTCCGTGTTTTCTGTTTTAGTCTTGTGTATTGTTTTGCCGTTATCCCTGTTTAGGCGATAGCTACCTTACCGAGCCTGTTTAAGTTTTCATAGTTTTCTTAGTCTAGTCTTAGTCTTGCCTTGTCTGTTTTCCTGGTCTCTGATTCACGCCACGTATCTTGGATTAACCCTTTTGCTTGTTTCTGACTCTGTTTGCCCCTGCCTGGACCTTTGCCTTCTATCTGGATTTATCTCTTGCCTTGCCTTCGATATACCTGTTTGCCATTGTCTGACGCATGCCTGTTAAAACCACGTCTCTTAATAAAAGCTTGCATATGGATCCGCATGTCTCTCGTCTCATAACACATAGCATGTTATGTTATGTTATGTCGCTCACCTGAATGCTATTACACACACTATATAACACCTACCCTGATCCTGCTTTAATCGCCAAGTATTGTTCTGCATTTTTCACTCCCCAAGTGTTAGCTGCCTTACCGAGCCATTCCGTGTTTTCTGTTTTAGTCTTGTGTATTGTTTTGCCGTTATCCCTGTTTAGGCGATAGCTACCTTACCGAGCCTGTTTAAGTTTTCATAGTTTTCTTAGTCTAGTCTTAGTCTTGCCTTGTCTGTTTTCCTGGTCTCTGATTCACGCCACGTATCTTGGATTAACCCTTTTGCTTGTTTCTGACTCTGTTTGCCCCTGCCTGGACCTTTGCCTTCTGCCTGGATTTATCTCTTGCCTTGCCTTCGGTATACCTGTTTGCCATTGTCTGACCCATGCCTGTTAAGACCACGTCTCTTAATAAAAGCTTGCATATGGATCCACATGTCTCTCGTCTCATAACAGATGGATCGATTCCACACAAATGGAACCGTGTTTGTCTTTCAAACAGGGCTTTAAGCATTCAGTCAAAATTGTATTATTTGAGCTAACAAGCATTCAGGTAGTCCGTTGAAGACACATACAATGACTTAAGCATGTATATTGATGGGGTATTTTTTGTATTCCAGTGTATGTTCGTGTGAGGAAATTATCAGTAGCTAAAAATTTAAAACTAAATGCTTTCTATCTGCCACTAATCTGGTCCGTGGTTTTCCGTCTGCTCTCCACCAGATGTTGCCTTCCAGTTACATTAGGCGCATTTCCATTACAGATTTGCGCAAAACTTTGGCGATATTTTCTGAATGTCGATAAAAAAGTATTGCGAAATGACGGCGTTTCCATTAACCAATGTTATGCGGCTAAAACGTAAACTTTTGCCTCTCGCGATAAGTCATGGCAATGGATTTTGGTGGGATTTTGACGGATTTTGGCTATATTTATTCAAAGGAGGCTTATGCGTGTATCTTTACAGAAGCAGCAAAGAGAGCTGCTTCAGAAACGTGCGTGGCGCGGCTGGAATAAACCACAGACTGTATAAAAACATAAACACAAGCACTGAGTGGCCGTAATCAGCTTCAGTGACCGTATCAGAGCCATACTGCACCGCAGACGTGTGCAGTGTAAATTGTCTAAGCATTAATAGTAGGGAAAGCCCCTTATACTGGAGCGCGGCCACTTATGAAGTGTTTCTTGGAGGTTATAGTACATTGAAGAATGATCATATGACTTTTTACATACGCCATGGGACCTGTAAATGCGAAAAAGTCGTTTCCATTGCAGTTTTGCGAATTAATCCTTTTTCGCATTGCCTGAAAAACCACCTCATGCAAGTGTAAAAACTTTTTTGCGATATATGGCCGTTTTTGCAAAATTGACGCATTTCCATTAAGCGTATTTTCAATTCGCAATTTCAATTTGCGCAATTTGAAGGGTAATGGAAACGTGCCTATTGACTCTCACACTACACAAACTGTTGCATGTCACCCAGGACTATATTTCCCATCATCCATTGCACTGATTACACACAAAGCTGCAACCAATCAAACACCCTACATAAGCCATGGACTTCTTCTTCCTCACTGCCGAGTATTGTTTGCGCTTATTGCCACGTCAGTGATAGCAACGTCACGGAGCCATTTCCGAGTTTTGTCTAGTTCCTAGCTCTAGTCTAGTCACGTCTAGTTTTGTGCCTGATTGCCTGTTTCCTGATCCCCTCCCTGTCTTGGATTCTTCTTTTGCCTAGTTCTCTGGACATTGTTTGCCGATCTCAGACCCATGCTAGCCTTTGGATTACTCTTCGTCTTGCCTCTTCTATTACTGTTTGCTATGTATTGACCCATGCCTGTTTCATGACCATGCCTTTAAATAAAAGCATGCAGATGGATCCGCACATCTCACGTCTCTGTCACCCCGTAACACTATTCAGAAAATAATCATGAAAATATATCACGTTTCCACACACACCAAATAAATTTTATTAAGTGGAAATTTTATTATGTGGCACCGAAGACTGGAGTAATGGCTGCTGAAAATTCAGTTTTGCCGTAAAAAAATTACATTTAAAATATATTTATATATAAAAATAGTAAATTTAAATTGTAATAATATTTCACCATAATACTTTTTGCTTTTTGATGAGACGTTTGAACGGTAATGTATATTTAAATTTAACATTTAAAATTTTTAATGAATACACTTTAATACATTTAAATACAAAAAAAATCTAATAAAATAACTATTAATTATAATATGTAGATCATTAATTTTATGTTATACCTTGATTACAGTAAACATGAAAGAATTCCATTTATTACATGGCTACTTTTAAATATATAAAATAAATATAGAGTTGAAATTATTACATTAATACAAATAAATTGTGAGGGGGGAAAAGAGAGAAAAAAGAACAATCATGGTAAAAACTAACACTAAAAAAGTATTTCATTTTAAGAAAATAAGAGAGATAGTTTGAAAAAGCAAGTATGAGTGGAAGTGTCACAGTGGAAAAATCCTTATTGTAAGCTACATTTTGGATTCTCATACAGTATGAAGGTTTCAGGCCTTGATGCGAACATTTAGGGCTTAGCTGCTATAAAAGAAGGCCAAGCCCACTTGATCTGCCTCTTCAACGCATTGAGCAGGGATCAGGGTCTCATTACAAGGTTTCCCCAATGCAGCAACCACAATCTGACCAGGCAGTGAACTAGCACAAATTAGCTACACATGGTATTCTGATAAGAGTATGATGTGTGCTATATAGAGCTAAGGTACTCAGTCAAAAATAAGCATGCATTCTTTGTGGACACTTCTAGTGCAATTGTCATTTACTGCACTTTAAAGAAAGGTTTTAAAAAATAATTTTTAATGTGAATTATTTTCTTATAGAGAAACAAAAGAATTCAAGTAGGTTGCTTCAGGCTTCTTCAGGCTTGAAATTATGTGAATGATTACTAATTAAGCACAAAAATTGTTGAAATATTTCCTTCAAATGTTAGTCTCACACCATTAACATTCCAAGAGATCATCCTGTAAACAACGACTGCTCCCCTTTCCTGATGAACACTTTTTCTTGTTAAAATAATGGATGGTTTTGCTTACACATTCATACAGCCTAAGTAGACATGTCATCATTTGATAGAGATCCTGATGGTCTGAGCACCATTATTTCTCCTTCACTGGTTAAATAAGGTTCCATCCATTCAGCTCGCACTCATTCAAGCTTTCAAACACTTAACCATAATCTGTTTTGGTCAGGGACCTTGTAAAAGCCTGGGAATTACCCAGGCTCAACGTGCCATCAATTACACAGAAAGAAAGAATAAGAAACATTTCTAGCAATCTGAAAGATATTTCAAAATTATTTGAACAGCAAAATACAGTGGTGTGAAAAAGTTGTTTTTTTAATTGTTTGCATATTTGTCACACTTAAAAGATTCAGATCATCAAACTAATTTTAATATTACACAAAGATAACATGAGTAAATACAAACTGCAGTTTTGAAATTATGATTTCATTTATTAAGGGAAAAAAGCTGTCCAAACCTGCCTGGCACTACGTGAAAAAGTAATTGCCCCCTAAATCTAATAACTGATTGTGCCTGGCACGTATCCGGTCCATGAACTTCCATCTGCTAGCCATCAGAGGTCACCCTTCCCATTTCATTGACTCTTGCACTACACACTGTTGCATACCACCCCGGACTACATATCCCATCATCCACTGCACTAACGACACACACACTGTTGATTGCACAGTGACAGCACTGATTGCACACAGCTGTTATCACTCACACATCCCCTATTTAACTCTCACTCTGATCCCATTGCACTGCCGAGTATTGTTTAGCATTTATCAGTTTGATAGCAATACTACAGAGCCCTCGTTAGCTGCCTAGTCTTGCCTTGCCTTGTCTGTGTTCTCGGTTTTTGATCTTCGCCTGTTTTCCTGGATTTATCCCTTTAGTCTTGTCCCTTTTGATTCTGTCTGCCGATCCTCGACCAACGCTAGCCCTAGGACTATTCTTGTGTTTTGCCCGCCATATACCTGTCTGCCTTTATCTGACCCATGCCTGTTTCATGACCACGTCTCTGTCTTCTTCTAAATAAAAGCTTGCATATGGATCCGCACATCTCACGTCTTGTCAGCCACGTAACAGAGCCACCCTTTGCAGCAACAACTGCAATCAAGCATTTGCGATAAATGGCAATGAGTCTTTCACAGGAATTTTGACCCCCTCTTCTTTGCAGAATTGTTTTCATTCAGCCACATTGGAGGGTTTTTGAGCATGAATGGACTGTTTAAGGTCATGCCACAGCATCTCAATCGGATTTAAGTCTGGACTTTGACTTGGCCACTCCAAAACCTTAATTTTGTTTTTCTTGAGCCATTCAAAGGTGGACTTGCTGGTGTGTTTTGGATCATTGTCCTGCTGCATAAACCAAGTGCGCTTGAGCTTGAGGTCACAAACTGACGGCCGAACATTCTCCTTCATCCCTTTAGTCTTGTCCCTTTTGATTCTGTCTGCCGATCCTCGACCAACGCTAGCCCTAGGACTATTCTTGTGTTTTGCCCGCCATATACCTGTCTGCCTTTATCTGACCCATGCCTGTTTCATGACCACGTCTCTGTCTTCTTCTAAATAAAAGCTTGCATATGGATCCGCACATCTCACGTCTTGTCAGCCACGTAACAGAGCCACCCTTTGCAGCAACAACTGCAATCAAGCATTTGCGATAAATGGCAATGAGTCTTTCACAGGAATTTTGACCCCCTCTTCTTTGCAGAATTGTTTTCATTCAGCCACATTGGAGGGTTTTTGAGCATGAATGGATTGTTTAAGCATCTCAATCGGATTTAAGTCTGGACTTTGA
>NW_015505366.1:499893-500595 GCF_001515645.1 Sinocyclocheilus grahami
CGCTTTCTGGTACTTTGCGGTCCTGGCTGGAGGTGTGTTGCGGGATGTTGGCTGGTTCTGGCGGTTCTACAGTCAGCTGAGGTGGTTGAGTGATGTCACCACCTGGTGATGAGATATCTGGTTCTGTGGTTAACAGTGGATTAGCAGTGATCTGGTTGGGCAGTTCATTTTGAGGGGACTCTGAGTGGGTGTTGGGGTCAGAGCTAATGCTTAGTCATAGCTGGTCTGACTCATCCCTTTTCTTTCCCTTATGGTGCTTTTCTTGGAGGAGTTCCTTTAAAAGTCTCATGATCTCTGCTGATTCAGATGTAGCTTTCTGGTTCTGTTCTGTGGATGGTTTATATTTGGGCTTATCAAGGGCCTGTTGAGAGGGGTTCTGCTGCTGGCAGGCCGAGCTCGGTGCTTGTGTCTGTGAGTGTCGGTTCCCCTTGGGCCGTCTCTTGGCTTCCGATGTGGCTCCACCCCTCCGGTTGAGGGGTGGTTGCTCTTGGGACGAGACGTTCCCACGGCTAGCAAGCACCAGGTTTCTCTGAGCCTCCTCAGCCTGAAACTTCAGCGCTGCTGCTTCCTGTTCCATGCGGGAAATGCTTGTTTCTCCCAGCTTTGCCTGAGCGAAGAGGTTGTGGGCGAGGGGCCTGATGATCTTGGTGAGATCTTTGTGGCTGTAGTCCTGTGTCGGATCGTGTGACATCAGGGGGCTCA
>NW_015505366.1:500852-508664 GCF_001515645.1 Sinocyclocheilus grahami
GAGTTCACGAAATGTTAAGATACTTAAACAGCCTGCCCTCTAGCGTTAGTTTAAGGTACTGTGCCTTAACTGTAATCGTGCTTGAACTGAAAACGTTTAGAGACTATTCTCCTTTTCAAACGGAGTTTTACTGCAGTTATCACAAGAACACAGCGTCCAATCCCATCAGATTCTATCATCTGTGCACTTAACTGCACAATGTGTGTGTAGCAGGATTTCTTCGCTGCTAGGTACACAAATAAAAATATGAACAACAGGGTTTCTTCGCTGTTGTTATACACATTTCACTTGATCAAGGTTTTAAAAACTCCCACTTACATTTCAATCAGTCTACTTGCTCGCAGTGTTCTTCTGATCAAATCTGCATTAGGCAGTGCATTAGATAGCTACTCTAACGGTTAAACCTAAGGGAGTTAGATCGTCTAGTTAAATGAAATTGGAACTTCACAATGACTTCAATCTAGCGATACTATCAAAATAAGGCCTTTAAAAGATGATTAGAGGAGCATCGCTCAAATCTATCTTTATCGCAACGCAGGAAGCTTTCTTCGTTCCAACAGGCGTTTTTGATAATATTAAAATGTACTGCAAAGAGATTTCTTCGTATTTAGAGAACAATTTTAATATTATAAACTGCAGTATACTTTAATATTTCACAGTGACTAAATGTTTAGACAAATAGAGGCTATTATCATTTAAAAACTGCATTTTGTATTTACTTGCATTATATTTGCGTAATATTAAAATTGGTTTGATGATCTGAATCTTTTAAGTGTGACAAATATGCAAACAATTAAAAAAACAGGAAGGGGGCAAAAACTTTTTCACACCACTGTATGTTGATGATGAAATAATGCTTGTTTGTGTATGCCTTCAGGAAGTATTTGCAGTCCCTTTCATCTTTGGCATGGACTTGCACTCAACATGCATATCAGATGTAATAAAAATAAATAAATAAAACCAAAATATATTCAGGAAGAATATCAAATCTAAGACATGGTTTCTGAAAAGAGCTTGGCCTGCAAGCACACAGGAATGCCCAGAGGAGAGGAAATGAAGTCTTAAGGAGCACAAGCTCTTACACTTCTGTCAAATAGTGGTTTTATTGAAGTTTATTTTCAGAGGCTTTACACAGACCAACATTCCACCATCTGTGGTTGAAAAAACGATGGTGTTCAACATTGCCATGGCTTGGCCAAGCTATCATTTTTATATGCATAATTATTTCCTGAGGCAGCTCATTTTGCACTTCTCTGCTATTTGCTTTTGGCACTTGAGATGAGTTCAAATGAGTGGCAAAGTGTTTATTTTTAGTTTCCCTTTACAATGAATTGGACAGGTTTAGTCCCGGACTTCCATTATATCATTAGATGTATATAGTTTTGACAGAGAACTTAAAAGAATAGTTCACCTAAAAATGAAAACGTGTGAAAACACTTTCAGGCCATCAAAGATGAGTTTGTTTCTTCGTTGAAACAGGTTTGGAGAAATTTACCATTACATCACTTGTTCACCTATGGATAATGTCCAACAGCTGAAAAAAAAACATCAATCATAATCCACAAGTAATCCTCATGACTCAAGTCCATCAATTCATGTTTTGTGAAGCGAAAAGCTGTGTATTTGTAACAAACAAATCCATCAAGACGTTTTTAAATTCAAAATCAGGAGAGAAATATGTCTAGATCAAGCACCGTTTACAAACAGTCCAAAACGATTCTAAACAAATATGTCAGTGGATTTTGATGTGACAGGACAACAGGGTATGAACTTTCATTGTGGGAAACGTGACTGGTATTTTGGCCAGAAGTGATGGTTTCAAGTTAAAATGCATTATTAATGGTTTTGTTTCTTACAAACATAATGTTTTTATCAGCTGTTTGAACTCTCAATCTGGCACCCATTCACTATAGAAGATCCATAGGTGACCAATGATGTAATTCTAAATTTCCCCAAATCTTTTCCGATGAGCAAACAAACTCATTTACATCTTGGATGGCCTGAGGGTAAGTCCATTTTTTACAAATTTTAATTTCTGAGTGAACTATTCTATTAAGAAACTTAATTCTAACACTGATCATTCTTACACAGTGCTTTACACAGTCTCTAACCCCCATTGTTATCATCAATTAAAACACAATCACTAAGCAATAGTGCCGTATCGAATCACAGAACGGATTTCTATTTTTATAGAAGATAAAATTGACAGACATTAAGGGCAGCTTGATATCATTCACATCACCCACAGTACTCTCCTGTCAGAATGAAAGTTATGGTATCAAACAATCACAGTTGCTGGCGTGTAATCAATATGGTTGACACACTAGTACTCCATTCCCATGACACACAGCCTGTGGTGTGTGTGTGCATTTTATGCATGTGCATTTATATATTTTTCTCAAGGGGCTTTGCCCTCTAGCTAAAACTAGCATTGGTTTTATTAATTGGTTTTATCTGATTAACATTGGAAATGCCAATACCTCTAGACCATTTCAAATTTGCATGTGTTGAGGAATGCAATGCATTTTTTAATGTAATTGGTAATAAAGCAAGCGGAAAATTAAAACAATTAAAAGTTATTGATTCCATCACCTTGTAAAACCATGCCTGTTGCGAAACAGAATTGTACAAGTGATTTAATGGGATTGTTTGTTCCGTATCATAGTGTTGGACCTAAATTAATCTTTGGCTTTGCTGATATGGAGAATATTGTATGGACTCGTTCCTGGATGTTGGCTGGTTTATCAGACTCTCACAAATGGAATCTAATCTAGTGTTTCTTAATGCTTCACTCTGTGAGGGGGCCCTCAAGTGTTGATGAGAACCTGATTGTCAGTATGCGTGTCAGCTTCGAAGTCTACACACACACACTCACAGAACTGAGCATTTGTTTCATCACTGCTCTAGTCCTACCTTGACTGATGTGCATCTCTGTTTGGAATACTAGATCTTTCCACCCATTGATGTGTGCTGATGTTATCAGAGTAAATCTCCCAGAGAGAAGAAAACCTCACATCTCCAGAGAGTCAAAAGATATGTAACAATGGTTGCTCTAAACTTTCATTTGGTTCAGAGGAAATGAGCAAAAGTTTTTTTTTTTTTTTTTCAAAATCATGATATCTGTTGAAGTGAAAAGATAGAGAAGTCTATGTAGGCCAGGCCATATTCTGTGTTCAGGACTATGTTAACATGTATGAAATGTATAAAATTAATTACAATTACAGAAACGACAATTAAATAAATAAATATTTTTAAATTGCTTAATATTTTCTAAACTCTAAGTGCAACTGTCACAACTGTTTTATAAGACATCACAACTAAAATGATTTTGAGCCATGATAAATAACTTTACAGTTTTCTTTATTTGCACTGACACATCCTATATTTTAGAATTTTATGATGGCAAGTCCCACAAAAAAAAAAAAACTTGTGATAAGTAGTGATATTGTGCTCATCTGAAAGACACTATTTTCAGTAGCCAATATAGATTACCTTGAATATTTTTGTTATTTTTATTCATGCAAACCATTAGAGACTTATTGTGAGTCATTTATGTTCTTAAACATGTATGTACACCCACTCACCAGCTCAGTCTCTCTCACACACATTCAAGTAAGTGCTGATCAGTTCCTCAGGGTAACAATGGAAAGTAGAGGAGCCTGGAGCGATGACACAAGATAGCTCTGTGCCCATCACTGCCAGAGGGACTGTCATATTGCATTAGTCCGTACCACGAGGACCTGCAATTAGTATGAAACCAGTTAGCTTTAGTTTGCCTTAGTGTGGAAGCTAGCACCTCAATGGGTGTGAAAGACTCTCTAGAGCCAAAGAAATCTCCTAAAACCACAGCTTGGTTAAGCAGATAAGCAAAGTATGATTGGATTCACAAAGGGATTCACTGTCGTTCCATTTGCAAGTGTAATATTTTATACAACAGTTCAATGAGACATTAATATTAACTTATATTTTAAATGGCCACTATTTTTGCTCCAGTTCCAAACAAAGCCACTGCACGTTATGTATGTCTGAGCAACACAGTTGTTGTGTTTTTTTCCTGTATGAATCAGTGTGATTGAATGAATCGGTTGAGGGAAGTATTCAATGACTCACTTATAAAGAGACACTTGTGTTGCATTTGAAATCACATATTGTCTAGTAGGTACTATATTTGTACTATATTTATATATGGCCAAGCATTCAAATAATGCATCTCATAATCTTGTACTGCAATTATCTCTTATAGGCATACTAGAAACTTACCAGCAGGTGTGTTTAGGCAAGTTGGAGCTAAACTCTGCAGGACACCGGCCCTCCAGGACCGAGTTTGGGCACCCCTGCTCTACATCATGCCAGACGACACGTCCCCTTTACCTCGAAGCCATTGACTTTGTAATGATGACAGGCACAACAACCAAGATAAACACACCACCAAGACCCTGCTCTGATAGTATGAAGAAGTGTAAGGAGGTGGTCAACATGTCTGAACAAACCAGAAGCACTTGAGCAAAGTGTTTCAATAAGTGAAGGCTTCACTTAGCATAACCTGATCACCATTTGGGCTCCATGGGAATGACAGGCAGTGATTGGCATCACCCCTGTGGTGCAGACGTTGCTGTTTTAACACTGGATAAGGACAGAGGAGAGGAGCCTTTGTGCTCTTATCTGTGCATACTGCATGTGGAGTCGCCACCTCAGTTTGGGATCAGTCTAGCTGTGTCTCTTAGCTCCTTCTGAGAGCAGACCAGAACAACCCCACACGTTCACATCAGTAACATGTTCACTGCATGGCTCACGCCTGGGCATGCATAGGTCTGAACTGTTTTATACTGCCGCTGACCCTGGAAACAGCATGGTAAGGACTTGAAGAGACCCTAAACACTGATGGTCTGTAAACACTTAGAGGAGCAACTCATTAGTACTTGCGTTTAAAAGCATATAAGAAAAGCTTATAAAAGGCTAGCTGTCTCGCTTTTTACTCCAGTGCATATTTATCCCATCTTCACTAAGCTTTACTTATAGAGCATTTAAAAAAAGCTACAAATTATTCACAAATTGACATTGTATTATCCATATAATTTGTACAAATAAATGTGGAATAATTAAGATTTTTAAAAATGTTTTTAAAGAGTCTCTTATGCTCACCAAGGCATAAGAGACAAAAATACAGTACAAGTACAATACAGTAAAATTAGTAATATTGTAAAATATTTTTACAATTTAAAATAGCTGTTTTTTTATTTTATTATATTTTAAAATGTAACCTATTGTTGTGATGTATATAAAATAGTACTGAAAATAAAAATTGTCAAATATATATATATATTTAAAAAAATTTTGTTGTGATATTTCAATGTTCTTAATTTCCATTCCCACACACAGTCTACACACACCTATATACTCTGTCCATTAAAATAAATTGAGTTAGCCAGGGGAAAATCATTATTATAATGATTGTTATGTAAGAGACTACCAAAAACGAACTGATCCCATTTCAATGTAATTGCCAGACAGAGAGTAAAGTGTTAGCAGCACTGCCAGGTGTGAAGTGTGATAATTATATGTTAGCAAACTGAAGGAACTGGCCCAGGACCAAAGCTCCTTGTACAGGCTTTCAAATGACATTTCAGCATACTCCTTTGGTGGCCTGGAAAGAGCTAGCCACCAAATCAACACACAGAATTTATTTCTAAAATTGAGACACAAAATATGGTAGTCTCCCATTTCTTTGAAAACTATGTGTTATTTGACTGTTTTGTTTGATACAAATTAGCACTAGAAAATCTTGAATTTTCTAAATAGCATCATTTAGCCTGTGACGAAAGGATATGTCATAATTCAGTGATATGTCGGTGTGGAATTTCCCTGTAAAACCCAGGGGCCGTCTGTAAATGAAACTGGCACTGAACTAGTTGTTCAGCTTTCACCTAGTTTCAATCCTCCATCATTCAACTCATGGCAACTGTTTACATTAACAAAATTACTTTAAATTCTCCTCACTTCACTCCGTCTCTTTTAGATTGCCATGTATGATAAAGGGATTAAAGATTATGATTTGTTCTGATTAATATGATGGACAGGACATAGCTGTCTGGGACACATTTAGCCTCTGAGTTTGTTGTAAAGGTTTAATGGGACGTCTATGAGTCTCTTTGAACTTAATGAGCCCCATCAGTCTAAATTTGATGGATGACAGCTACTGTTCTTCAGTAAGTGCTTGCAGTGGTTCTCTTGTATTTCAGTCATTATGTTAAGATAATATAAAATGATCAGTTTTTTTTTTTGAGAAACAAAAACATGGTCTTTTGAGTAAAGATTGCCAGTTGTACAATTTCAAGTAAAATTTCTTTGAATTTTTGTCTTGTTTTCCAGTAAAAACATCTAAGCACTGACAAGATGAATGTACTTGTTTTCATAGAATATATCTTGAATTACATTTATTTCTTTTACCCATTGGAAATTATATATTTTTTTATCTTGTTTTAAAAGTTATATGCTTAAAAAACAGTGGTAACTTGACATGGCATTTTTCTATCAATTTTTAAATGAATACATTTATTTTTAAATCATTATAATAATGTATTAAATATATATATATATATATATATTACTATTTTGTTATATTTTGTCTGTTGTGTAGTTGTATAGAATTTTCCATTTGTAAGTTCAGAATTTTCAACCACTTCCAGCATTCCAGGGAAACAAGTGGAAAAATGGACTGATGATAGCATTGATCCGGTTCCTCCTCGATATCTCACACCACCTACTCTGGACATAAGCCCAAACAGGCCCAACTCCCAAATGATACTTTGCAAACACAACCTGGACTCTCTGAAGAAATCTAATCCCTCTTTTGTCGCCAAGTAGTAAGTGGTAGTTGAAGACAGATCTGACATTTAGCTGGCTCATCACCTTGTGAAGGAGGGACCGCCTGTTCTGATTTCTGCTTTTTTTTAAGACAGATGAGGCCAAAACTGAAATAGTATTTTCTTGTAAAACATACTCAAATAATCTTTAAATGTCTGAGAAATACACAAGATACACTGAAAAAAATAGTGTAGGAATTATTTTCACAAAGAAATTACAATAGTAAATTTCACGAATAATTACAAGGAAACAAGTAGCATTGAATTAAACCTGAAATTTTGAAATAGAACAACATTTAATATTGATATAATAGTATTTTTTTGTAAAACATACATCTTTGTCTCACTAGTTTGAAAAATATTTTTTACAGGATAGCTAGATAGACAGACAGACAGACTTTGGCTTGCTTTGCATATCCCTTAAAGTTGTTCCATGCTAACAGAAATGAGACAATCAATATTTCTCTTCAGGCAGAACATTTTATGGAAATTCAACTCTTCAATCGCTCCTGCTCTTAGCAGATTTAAGAATAATTTGACTCAATCTATTTAAGTGATTTTCAAATTATTTACAATTTCAAGCTATTATTTAATGTGTTACTCTTTAAACATTTTATTAAGTCTACTTTACATGCATCAAGACACTTAGTATTAGGAATCGATTAGGGTTTGTGGAAATAACTCAAAATAAATCCTGAGTGATTAGATCTGATGTTGTTTATTCTAAAATGTCTAACACACCATTTGGGAACAAACTCAAGGTGAAGTCAATAGCACCAATGCTTACAGTCTGTCTTATGACCTTATATCAACCAGTCTAGCCCACCAGGAACACCCAATTTCATTACAAAGACTAAAGACAAAGACTGGGACTCTCAGGGTTGTATTCGGATGGGTACATGGTCTCATTTTGGCACCCTAAATCCTTTACACAGTCCTATTAACAGAG
>NW_015505366.1:509325-510541 GCF_001515645.1 Sinocyclocheilus grahami
ATACCCTAAATTTACAAGCTAAATTTAAGACTAAATTAGCATCCATAAGCATGACTTTTCCCGTTTCTTTTGAACAGTTTGACCTAAAATATTCTGTTGCATATAGACTATCATAAATATATTCTACAAAATATTAATCATTTTGGATATTCTTGGTTCTTAAACCACAAAAATATTTCATTTCACACACTTTCCACGTCAACGATTTGTATTTGTTTGTTTATGTGCTTAGTGTATATATTACTTATACTTGTTTGCTTACTTCAAAATATGAGTAATTTGGGAGTTCTTAAAGCACAGAAAATATTTTATTTTAACACAACACTTACTGTGTTTGTTTGTTTTCAACAAAATATAAGTACATTTGGATATTCCTGATTCTTAAACCACAGCAAATATTGCACTTTGACACAGCACTTTCCATGACAAAGACATTTTTTTGTTGGGTGGTTTATTTATAAAGCATATTAAACCACAACAAATGTTTCCATGTCACAATACAATACTTTCCATGTCAAATACGTTTCATTAATTTATTCATTCATTCATCCATTCATCAAACACAAGCAGATAATGGTTCCTGCTGCTGGAGTAGTATATAATCACTGCCTTACAGAGGCCACTATTTGCATGCATTGAGAAAATACAAGACCAACTTCAGTTGCAAACTAATTACTGGGCTTTGGGCGCCCTCGTGTGGAAAAAATCGTTTTAGCGCTCTGTTTACGGTTGCCAAGCAACAAGATTCGTCAAGAAAACGGAAGCGTTCTCATACTAGCAAACGTTTGCAAAAAATAAATAAATTAATACAATTTTGATAACACTTTAGTAAATATGGCAAACCCTAAAGAAAAAGACCCTGTGGACATAGTTCACCAGAATGTTATTCATGTCGAGACAATAATGAAGGAGCTGAGACACCAGAAGCTTTACACTGAGTTTAACATTAACCCAGTAGTACAGTATGTATGTCTCTGTGTTTGGCTAAATACGTAAAAGAGCCTCTTTGTTTGTTTGTTTTTTTTCAGTTTTTTCATTCTGACTGACAAGCCAATGTCCAACATCACCTACAGAAAAGAAGAGGAGGACCGTAAGTATTTCCACCACGTTTGATTTAATACAATTAATCGTTTCCGGCAAAATACCATACAACATTTGTTAAATCCACAAAATATGTTAAATCCATATGTTAAATGTTTTCATTTTTAATTCGTTC
>NW_015505366.1:511595-538859 GCF_001515645.1 Sinocyclocheilus grahami
TGTCTGTCTGTCTGTCTGTCTGTCTGTCTAGCTATCTATCTGTCTGCCTGTCTGTCTGTATCTGTCTGTCTGTATCTGTCTATATCTATCTGTCTGTCTGTCTGTATCTGTCTGTCTGTCTGTCTGTATCTATCTGTCTGTCTGTCTGTCTGTCTGTCTGTCAGATACAGACAGACAGACAGACAGACAGACAGACAGACAGACAGACAGACAGAGACAGACAGACAGACAGACAGATAGATAGATAGATAGATAGATAGATAGATAGATAGATAGATAGATAGATAGATAGACAGACAGACAGACAGACAGACAGACAGACAGACAGACAGACAGACAGACAGATAGATAGATAAGAACATTCTAAAAGACTGGATAACCATCCTATCTCTTGTGCTTCAGTCTGAGGGTGAGAGTACTTTTTTGTGGGCTCCAGACGTGCCCTGTGTATGGCCTGGACGAAAGCAGCTGTACAAAAACATTTTGTCATTACATTTGATATAGTACAATATATTACATTATACAACCATTAAACCCATTCACCCAAACAGTAAATACAGTTAATGGTAATAACAATCACTTTACCACCACAGAAGAACGAATTAAAAATGAAAACATTTAACATATGGATTTAACATATACAGACAGACATAATCTTAGTTAATGTTAATTTACTAAAACGTTATTTAAAGAAATCAAAGTTGTATCTATTAATATTATTTAATGGGCCTGAACTAACAATGTTAATTGCTAGTTAATGCATTAACTCACACTGACTTATAGGACCTTATTGTAAAGTGTTACCTATTTATTTATAAATCCATACATGTAAAAACAAACGATACATTTAAAAAGCTTATTTTGATGAATCTGCAAAATTGCACAGCTTTTGCTGCTAAATCTAACCAAAAAAAAACTTTTTGTTGTTTTGTAATTTTTGTATTTTATATGTGCACACCCCATAGTGGATTCATTCCCAATTTACATATTATAGTATCCCAGATTACTACGCATATACTTGGCCACCACCAGTGCAGTAAAAAATAAAAAATAAAAAAAAATTCTTCCATAATCATCCTAATCATCTCTTTTGTGCAACATTTCAGATTGTCTCAGATCGCAGTGACAGAAGATTACATTTTCCGTGGCACAACTCTGAAATCACTAAATACATGGACGCTGCATGGCGGTTGAAGGAGCAGACACAAAATTTGGAATGACAGTTTGAGCTATATTTTCCTGATGCCATATACACCACATACACTAATGCAAATAAATAAGTTAGCACCTGTGAGAATTGCAAAGTGGGCATTCTTTGTTATAACAAATAAACACAATAAATGCGTAAGTACAAATACATTCAGAGAACACTCACTAATACAGAGAAGGTAAGGTTGGGTTTGCACAGAGGCTGCAGGTCTCAAAATCCCATGAGCTGCCCACCTAGACAGTGTTTTTACCATTTTGCAAGGCAGGTCATTCGATTTTAAGACACAACTGGGGTGTTTAGAAATTCAGTCGTGTATCTAGAGATATGTTAAAGTGGGTCAAATGGCCACCATTCATCACCATGACTGTGACTGCTCCTGTCCAGCAGAATCTCTGCATAGTAAGCAAAAGAGATTAGCTCATAACTAATCGATCTTAGATAATGTCATATTATACAGATGTAGGATTCACACAGCTTGCTTTGCAAATGTGCCTTTTTCACAAGAAAAATCCATAACTGTGACCATAATCCACTGGTGGTTTATTGGAAAATATTACACATAATATATCGGCCACTCAGGTCAAAATGTATTGCATTACTTCAACCAAAATAAATTCCCTTTATATGAAGATGCAGTAATATTTTTGTTGTTTCTTTCTTACAGAAATGCACTGAATTACTCACTATCTCATGTACTCATTTTTGGTAAAAAAAAATAAAATGAGGACTTAAAGGGATAGTTCACCCTAAAATGAAAATGCTGTCATAATTTACTTACACTCATGTTGTTCCAAACCTGTATGAATTTATTTCGTCTGCTGAACTCAAAAGATGATATATTGAAGAATGTGGGTTTCCAAAAAGTTACTGGTAGCCATTGACTTTCACTATATTGTTTCCCCATATCACGGAAGCCAATGGCTACCAGCAAATGTTTGGTTACCAACATTCTTCAAAATATCTTCTTTTGTATTCAACAAAAGAAACACATTCAGGATTGGAGCAACATGAGAGTGAGTAAACGATGACAAAATATTCATTTTTGGGTGAGCTATCACCTTAATGTTATGTAGGAATGAAAGGATGTATCCCTAGATAATGTACAATAAATACATCTCAAAGTAGAGCTTTTTGTTTCTTTTTTTTTATATTTTGATTTTGATTCATAAAAACATTTAGTGCTCATTGTGTGGTCTGACACATTTTTTTTAAGATAAAGTTTCAAGAGATTTAAAGCCTAAAGCAGAAGCTAATGTTAGACTGTTGTATGTAAATAATATAAATTTATTATATTAGTATAATGTACATGTACATATATTACAGTAGGTTCTGTACTTATGTAATATATAATTTGGTCATTGGATATCACTATGAATTCAAGACCTTCTCTCTCATCCCTCTCTAGAGAAGTCAACTACTTTCTAGCCAAAAGTCTCATTCCATTATAGCCTCTAAATAATCATTATCTGAGTCATCAAAACATCTTTCCTCTCCTATGAATGGTGAATGAATGAATTTGTGATCTTTTTAGTCTACATTAGCCATTGTATTAAGTATTTAGCTGAGGTGAGCATTACTTACAATTAGTGTTCCTAGTATCTACCGTTTCCAAATGCAGCCCTCCTGAACCTAAAAGAAACCTAAAAGATAGTTTTGAAACCATACATACCAACTTAACAGTATAATGTGACACGTTATATTAATTTATCTTTTTTATGAACATCACATCTCTCTCTGTAAGTGTGTGTGCTAGATATCAAAACATTATCCAAAACGGTTATGCCACATTAAATTAGGATCTCTACCTGCAAAGCTTTTCATCTTTTCTGTTTCTTATTTTAAGATAATCAAATAATGCGTATCTGTAAGAAGTTAAAGACCCCACTCAGCATCAAGGTGAGAGACTTGGAGGTCTTAACATGTCCTTTCAACCTCAATCAATTTGTCAGCAAAGGGTAGAAGGGGGCGACTGTCTAAACTGATATCTCAAGTCAGCACCAATATGCTGTATCTGACAAGGAAATGTATTTCTCTGCAACATTTAGACGCTCAATAAGTCTTAAAAGGTTAATTAGAATTCTTCCTAGTTTCCACTCCACTCATTCTGATCCAAATGATCAGAAAAGTTATTTTGCTCCTCGATGACAGCGCAGTTGCAGGATTTGATGTAATTTATTGAAGTGTGTAGTGCTAACACCTCTTTCATCAGTATAGCCACTGTAGGGCTACACTGTGTAGTACTTCAGTGAACACACAGCAACTCCTTTTATCACTCTTCTCTCGTTCTTTTCTGCTTGTATGTATCAAAGTGTAGCCAACTAAGAACACCAGTAGCATGTTCAACTTTTAGCTTTTAGCAGGTACAGCACCTATTTTGTAGTAACATATCCCAACTGAATTGTTAGCAGGTAAAGACCACCATGTGAAAGCTGGCCTTTTAGTGATTTAGTGTTCTACAGACAAATAACACAAATCCCAAAATTCCGAAAATATTATGGAATTTAAAAATGTTGATTTCACTGGATAGATATTGCGTTGTGTGAGTCCTTGTGTAGAGTGAAACATCCTCACAAGCAAACTAGCATAACATCTGTCCACTGAGTGTGCTGCTGGTGTGATTCATTGGCTGGCTAATTTGACTAGCTAATAACGGTCTTCTATGGGACACAAAGTGGTCTGGGACACAAAGGGGGCATGAAAAATGCTGAATCATCCAGTGAGTCACATTCCATTCGCTAAATGTTTTGTTGTTGTTGTTGTTTTTGCTTATTGAGGACATTAATCATAATTTGCTTGTACTAGTGCAAGTATAATTGTTTCAATGTATTCATTTCAAGAATTAGAAACTGCAAACAAATGGAAATCCACACCAGATAAAATGTAGAATAAAATATGCTACTGTCCTATAGTTTGGGGTCAGTAAGAGTTTCTTTTTTAAAGTAATGAATACTTTTATTTAGCATAGATTCATTAAATTAATCAAAAATGATAGCAAAGACAATTATAATGTTACAAAAGATTTCTGTTTCAAATGAATGCTGTTCTTATTAACTTTATATTCATCAAAGAATCCTGAAAAATTGTATTATGGTTTCCACAAAAAATGTTAAGCAAGCAACCGTTTCTCCATTGATAATAGTAAGAAATGGTACTCAAGCACCAAATCAGCATATTAGAATGATTTCTGAAGGATCATGTGACACTGAAGACCAGAGAAATGGCTGCTGAAAATTCAGCTTCGCCATCAATAAATTACATTTGAAAACATATTAAAATGAAAGACACTTATTTTAAATTGTAATAATATTACTGTTTTTGATCAAATAAATGCAGCCTTGGTGAGCATAGGAGACTTTTTTTCAAAAATAATAAATAATCTTATACAAGGGGTCCAGGGTTGGCTCATGTATCATGTCATAACTATATCAACTGCACATACAACTCTTTCTCTGTTGTTGGCCAAAAGTGAATATCATCAGGTGTCCGGGTATCAACATATGTAGGGATTTTGACATCAGAAAGCTTGAAAACTCTTATTATTTTATGTGCATTTAGCATTGTTTTCCCTACTGTCCATTACTGTGTCACGACCCACCAGTTGATCCCTACTAATCTAGTGCACTTTCAATGAGCCACAATTCCTTATCTGAAGAAGCCTCAAAAAATAAATCAGCTAAACTGTAGTGAGTCACTGTAACATGTGGAAAATGTTCTCACAGCTAGAAATGTGTCACAGACTCATATTCAGTTTCTACTGGTTACAAACATCACAGCATTCTCACTGGGCTCATCTTTCAACATATCAGATCGTATATTTACACACTGGGACATGTGCTGTTTTACAACTGTATACCACTGGGTGTTTTCTTTCTCACTATGAGCAGCTTGTTTCTTTTTTAAGTGTGAAAAAAAAGAATTATAATACAAATGTCTTAAAAGCTAGCATGTTTCTGTACTCTTATGTGTATCGGTGCCTCTGAGCAACTGACACAGATCTCCACGGCCCACTGTAGTTATGAACCCAGGCAGGCTGAGCAGCATCAGATTGTGTCTGGGATGATTAGTTCATCTTACGTGACTCTGGTCAGCAAGCACTGACAGAGTCTGGCTGTATGGCATCATCTCTGTCTGGATGGAAATTGCAAAGGTGAGGGATGCCGACTGTACCTGAAAGCTAATATGCTGTAACTGTGGCCAGAATAACACATTAAACTGACTTAAGAATGGCTTTAGATGGTTATGCAGTTAAAAGAAGGACTATTCTAATCCTTTAGTGAACCTATATTTTGTTCATCTACAATTGCATCCTGATGTTTTGAACCATTCTCTGAGACTGAGAATGTCAGGAAAATGTTATATAATCGGAACATTCTGCTAACGTTTTTCAGTGTTTGTATAAAAAATGTTCATAAAACATTTAAAAAAATCTACGTTTTGAACGTAAGTGAATTCAAAAGGTAAATTCACTTATTTTCAACCAGCTTTATATTGTTACAGTGTCAGTAGTATAATAAATGAACAATATATATTATTTTTCTGTAACCTGCACCAAGATATCAACATTTATTTGTCAGCAAAAGTACTAAAGCTGTCAATTGCAAGATGTAAACTCCTAGCACAGATTTAAAAAAAAAAGTGCATAGACAGACAACTTAAAATCCCATTTAATGGGAACATTAGGAAACGTTCTTTAAAGGGGTCATATGATGCTGCTAAAAAGAACATTATTTTGTGTATTTGGTGGAATGAAATGTTTATGCGGTTTAAAGTTTTAAAAAACATTATTTTCCACATACTGTACATTATTGTTTCTCCTCTATGCCCCTCCTTTTTGAAACGCGTCGATTTTTACAAAGTTCATCGGTCTGAAAAGCGAGGTGTGCTGTGATTGGCCAGCTATCCAGTGCGTTATGATTGGCCGAATACCTCAAGCGTGTGACGGAAATGTTACGCCCCTACCATACTGTTGATGCCGTGTCCCGGCCGGAGTGACGAGACAAAAACATTAAAACCCATTACAAACGAGGTATTGTGTTTGAATCATCAGTGGCAAATCCTTTAAATGAAAACGTACTTACAGACTGAGTCAGAACAGCCGGCATTGTAGTCTACTCTACCAGGATCAGTAAACAGTCCTCCATAAAATGTGCTGCATACATCTGGATATTTGGGTTAAACTGTTCTGGAACAGTGTAGTAAATACAACTTAACCACAGATTTGTAGTCATGTCCTCTTTTGGAAGATCAAACAAAGTAGTTTCGCTTTCACAACGACACGGCGGCCTAGCGTGAGCGGAAGACGCGGCTTAGCGTGAGCTGAGGCCGGGCTAGAGTGAGCGGAGGCAGCGGGGTTGAGAAAGGCGCGGCTGGCGGATCCGACAAAGGAGCGCACAAAGCACACAGCGTCTTCACGACATGGCGGCAATAACAATACTACAGTAAGAATAAAAATTACGCCTTCTTTCTTTGTGTGAACATTTGGGCAGCGTTATGCAAATCTTCCCACATAGTGAGGTAGACATGTGGGGGCGTGTTAGAATGAGCCGTTTTAGGTAGGCGTGGTTGACTCTTAACTTTTATAAAGAATAACTCTTTGGATTTGAGACTTTAGTCTTTGCAACTTTAAAGATCTTCTTTATGCACCAAGAGCTTGTAACACTCCAAAAAGAAATCGCATCATATGACCCCGTTAAACATAAAATTAACGTTCTGCTAATGTTGAACGTTCACAGAACTTTTGGAAAAAAGTTCCATAACTCAATTGTTATGCAATTGAAAATGTTCTTGAAACATAAAATTGTTAGCTAGGTAATTTCTGCGTATATTGTGTACATCTTTTCTATTGATGTGCTTCTGATACCATATATGCATGGAGCATGGAGTTTGGATAAAGGTTGTCTTCTGTTGATTGGTTTGTATGGAACATCCTCTCTAGCAGCAAAGGCAGAGAGCATGGCTAAGCTCTGTAGTTACACAAAACCTGCTGTCTCATCGGAACTGATATGCATGTTTGCTGTGGGGTGAAGACAGCTTTCTGAAATTACAAAGTAGTTACCAATTTATGGTGTTTTTTTCCCTCTTTTGTTTGTGTATGTGTTGGGGCAGAATGGTGTGTTGAGTTACCATGTACCACTGGTGCAGCTGTGCTAGCTGATGAGGCAGCTTTGAAGAAGGCTCATGACTGGCCTGGGAACCAATTTTGTGAAGACAGGCTAAACACACTGATGGACTTTTACCAGAGATATAGCACTCAAATGACTTCAAAAGTCACTTTAGGCCATTAGATTTTCCTGCATTAGTTGACTTTACTTAGTTGGCAAGATTGCAGTTGTATAATTGGTTCTTTGGAGATTAAAAAAAGTTCTTGATGTGAAATTATAGGTTCTTAACTGCTGAATGTTTTTCTGTGTTTTTAAAGGTGCACACAGTTATTTACTAATTGTTTTTTATGTTGTTCTGTCCAACAGGGCAGTGATGACGCAGCAATAAATGTTAAAAGCATTATTGTGAGAAAGTGAGAAATTGTAATTATATCGGATCTTCATATAAAATTGTACACACACACACCATTTAAAAGCTTGGGGTCTGTGAGATTTTTAAAAAATGTTTTTGAAAATCTCTACGCTCACCAGGTCTGCATTTATTTGGTCATAAATTGAAAATGAATTTTCAGCAGCCATTACTCCAGTCTTCAGTGTCACATGATCCTTAAAGGAATAGTGTACCCAAAAATAAAACTTCTGTCATCATTTACTCACCCTCTACTTGTTCCAAACCTGTACACATTTCTTCTGCTCCTGAACACAAAAGAAGATATTTTGAAGGATGTTGGTAACCAAACAGTTGACAGTAGCAATTTTTGTTTCTATAGTATGGAAGTTAGTGGCTACCGTCAACTGTTTACCAAACTTCTTCAAAATATCTTCTTATGTGTTCCACAGCTTAGAGAAACTCATACAGGTTTGGAACAACTTGAGGATGAGTAAATTATGTCAGAATTTTCATTTTTAGGTGAATACTCACACTCCAACAGATAGAAAGGAGAAAAGTTTTTTACTACCTGGACATGTTTTAACAATGCATAAATTCTAAATGTCAAATCTGGTTTAAAGTGCAAGAAGATGGTCATACATGTGTAATAAAAGTACCTATTTATAATATGCTTTGACAGGCTGCTGCCATATACCTTGCAATCTTCTGTCATCATTTTTGTTTTTCACACCCAAGCTGTCCCACCAAAAGGAAACAGTGTTTGTGCAAGTCCATGGGAGGCTGAGCTCATAAAACTGGCCCATGTGCGAAAGCTGGCCATTTAAAGCACATGGCATTTCTTTCCCACTGTGACACTGATTGGAACAGAGCAGGCAGATTAATCAAGAGAACGCTGGCCTTTCGCCGAGGACATCACCACAATCGCGAAGGAAATGCGATGTCGACTTCCATCAACCCAGAGGGGCTAGAGTTGAAAGACAGAGTGATGAAAGCCTGGCTATAATTACTATTATTTTACTATCCAGCTCCTGCTAAATTAATCATATTATTCCCTGATGCAAGTGATACCACTCTGCAGAAAGAAGGCTGTCTTAGACTCCGAGATAGTGGCTTTAGAGAAAAACATGAGGATTTACAAGTGTCCAGTTTATGGATGAGCTGTCCTCAATATGAACTCTACCCTCTGTCAGTGCGGTGCCAGTGTTTGTTTTGCCTCTGTCTATATTGGGCTTTTCTCACACGCTTTCCCATTTCTTCACTTTTTTCATTATCCTTCTAGGTTTCTGCTTGCGTAGTTGTTTCTTGTTTTCTTCCTACCTTCAATATTATCATCATTTTCTTTTCTCCCCCCCGTTCCCTACGGGCTTTGTGCAGTAATGGAGCATGCAGTCTTTCTCATACCCCCTTATTCGCTCACATACACATACACAAACAAACACACTGTCAGGAAGACCATGTATCCAGGTAGGGAGTTTGAGTTGTTAAAGAGGCAGATGGAGGAGAAGGAAGACAGACAGATTCAGGACATACATGTCTGTTGAGATAGAGACCAGCCTGAGGATTGACACAGAGATCTTACATATGATTATTCATCATCCTGAATGTGTTAAAGAGAAATTAAATTTTCCTCGATGTTTTGAAATAAGAGGTTGTTGTACTACATTCCGTGACTTTACTGAGGTCCAGCTTTGCCGCTCAGGGCAACTGACCCTTCTCTAAGCCCCATCCCCTTTTCCTTAGGATCAAGCCATAATGTATTTCCATTGCACCGCAGGTATTGACAGTCCAAATTTCACCTAACAATAATGATAAAGATATCGTTTTAAAAATCATTCTAAATGTAATAGCAGAATCCACACCACATCTATATGGATAAATATCCCATAATTTTCAATATCTTGATATGGATATAACATTTTTCAGTATACATAGGCCCACTATGTTTTTACACTTTCTTACACTTACTGTATCAATATTTTAAGCTTCAAATATGACAAGGGAGGTAAGAGATTCATGCTGAAGATGAGGATAATTTCTCAGTTCAGCTATGCAACTGAAGCACAGTGATGAAAAAAACAAAACAATAGAAAAATAAACAAATATATTATTTTTAAAGGGGTCATATGATGTTGCTAAAAAGAACATTATTTTGTGTATTTGGTGTAATGAAATGTGTTTATGCGGTGTAAGGTACACATACTGTATATTATTGTTTCTCCTCTATGTCCCGCCTTTCTGAAACGCGTCAATTTTTGCTTGAATCATCAAGGGCAAATCCTTTATATATTAAAAAAACGTACTTACAGTCTGTGAATCAGAACAGCCGGCATTGTAGTCTACTCTTCCAGGATCAGGAAACAGTCCTCCATAAAATGTGCTGCACACATCTGAATATTTGGGTTGAACTGTTCTGGAACAGTGTTGTAAATACAACTTATTTACAACACGCGGGCTTGCGGCAACCACATGTGACGACCCCGGGCTGGACTCCGCTTCGTCCACGATGAAAGCCGATCCGGCGATCCACAGCGCGAAGTTGATGTATTTCCTCAGCAACCAGCACGGATCAGCTCCAGGCATGACGAAGCGGATATCGTCCTCTTTTGGAAGACTAAAAGTAGTTTCGCTTTCACAACGAAACACACAGCATCTTAACGACATGGCGGCAGAAACAATACTACAGCAAGAATAAAAGTTACGCCTTCTTTCTTTGCATGAACATTTGGGCGGCGTTATGCAAATCTTCCCACATAGTGACGTAGATATGTGGGGGCGTGTTAGAATGAGCCGTTTTAGGTAGGCGTGATTGACTTTTAACTTTTATAAAGAATATCTGTTTGGATTTGAGACTTTAGTCTTTGCAACTTTACGGATCTTATATATGCACCAAGCGCTTGTAACACTTCAAAGAGAAAGGAAAAATTGAAATCGCATCATATGATCCCTTTAACCCATATTAAATTATTATAATTTTATACCCATTAATAATAATGACTATTATGTCACTCTTGTAAAGCAGGTCTCAAGTGGCGATGAGGATAATTTCTCAGTTTAGCCAAGCAACTGATGCACAGCAATGGAAGATGGGAAAATTATAGGAAGTGCTTTTTAATCCACATGAGATAATGTATATAAAGAAGCAGCTAATTTCAAAGTATTTGAGTAAGGGGTTTCTGCTACATATCTGCTGACCAAGAACACAGTTCATCTGGGACGAGAGTGCGCACAGTGTGAATTTTAATTCCGGAAGACTATAAATTCAGATTTTTGAGCCGCAGCAGTGGGACTGTATCTAGAAATGATCAATGTATGAATTGCATAAGCACCGTGAGCAACACACAAAAAAATCTAGTTACATGGATTTTACAGCCCCATTTATCATTGTCTTCCCGTCATATACAATAGCTGCTTACAAGTCCCTGGACGGTAATATTTACTATAATTAAAATTTTTGAGATAAATGGTCCACGAACCAGCAAAATGTCTCATCCTATATATACTATTTTCTCTCTCTTTCTTTGGTTTAACAGCCCATAAAAGGGGATCAGTGATGTGAATGTGGGAACTGAGCATGAGGTATGAACAGCAGAAGCTGTAGGCATCCTCACCCAGTACACCAAGATGGAAGAGCTTTTATGGCAGAATATACAGATGTAAAAGCATACATGTACATTTCATGAAACCATATAGTTGCTTTAAACAGTATATATATTGTACAGAATCATCATGTCGCTCATTGGTTGGACACAACTGATAAATAAAAATAAAAAAATACACAACAAAAATAATTTTTTTCATGTGCCTCAGTTTGGTCAATTAGTTCAGATTATTAATTAACCTGCCGACATTTTCACTGGCCCAAAACAAAACAACAAAACCAAAACAAGCTAAATATTTTCAAAGTTATGTATACAAATATACAAAGCTAGGGCAATATATAGGTATATAAGCACCTGTGCATTGCATGCAACCCTACAGCTTGGTTTAAATCAAATATCAAGTACAGAATCATTATGTCTCTCATGGGTTAGACAGGTTAAGCCATGGCAGCAGTTGTAATAAGCGTGATCTTTCTATGTGAGGCTCAGTCAAGGTGACTCTGGGACTTGCTCTCAGCAGAGAGCCAGCAGCAAGTCTGCAAGTAATGAATAATCACACACCATCAGCATGTGGAGACACACACCTGTTTTAATAATCTCTTGTCCTCGCTCTCACACACATACAATCATTTTAAGATAACATGCGCGGCTGTCTCTGTGTATCTCCCTCGCGAAGCATTTGACAGAGCACATCTATTACCTGTCTTTTATTCCTTCCTCAAAGCCTCCAACATCAACCACAGCATGTCCATGAATAATAACTGCCAACACAAGCTTGTTGATGTGTCGCAACTGATGTGTGACACTCTGCATGCATCTATTCTTGCCTAGAAAGTTGGGCCATATTTTATCATCAGCATTATGAGAGGGAAGAGAACACACACTCTGTGCTCAGTGTCACACAGACTAAACTGAGAGTTTACTTTGTCTTTTAAATGTCACAGACTTGGACTGGGTTTTATCGTCTCTAGGAAGAAATTGTATTGAGTGAAGAAAGCTACAAACATAATAGGCTATAAAATTTCAATGTCACAGACAATAATTAATAAATAAAAAAAATTGGGGCACAACAATAAAGATTTTTTTTCTAGTGGCCCAGTTTGACCAAGTAGTTCGGATCACTTGACCTGCCAACATTTTGGACAAAACAAAACAAAGACAAGACACAAAACGCAGCGAGACATAATGAGATAAAAGCAAGACAAAACAAAACAAACAACAAACACACAATACAAACACAAAACATTTAAGCTAAATTTTTATTTATATATAAAAATATTAAACATATATATTTTTTATTAAACATTCTTTTCTTTAAAAATTTGCTAATAACCAGAAATTGCACTGCTATAATTTAACAATAACACTGCATATAATTATTATTTATCATTTTTAACCCATACTGAGTGATACTTGCAATTACGTCACCCTTGTGATTTTAACAAAATATAATTTATGTTAACCAGCTAGATAAGGTTACCTTGGTAACATATTTACATCATTAGAATTAGCAAAGCAATGTTCAGGGGGGGGGAAATGAATCAATGATATAAGATTATTGAAGCGATTGGGTAGAGAACTGAAGTAATGATTTCACGGCATTTTTAAAAAAAAATGCACATATGCTGCACAATTCTATTTCATATCATGATGTAAACTGAAAGTTCTGATTAAGTGTGAAATCTGTCTCAGTTAACTTGATGGTCTTACAAAAAAAAATTTGTAATGTAAATGAAATGTAAAAAAATGACATCAAAGCATAGCTAGAATGGATCACTGAGGTCATCCACAGATCTCACAACTCTGGTGTCTTGTGAACACATATATAGAAAAGATTTCAAACTTAACTCATGTCCTAATGAATATACTACAAAACAACCCATATATACGCATATATACGTGACCTCCTTAATGCTCAAATGGCACATTAAACATCAAAGCATAGCTGAAGACAGCATTACACTAGTATTGGCAAAGCATTGACAGAAAACAGCCTTGTACAAAACGTAGCATGTCACTTCAAGGCCTGGCAATTAGAATACAAATGAACCCGGGATGAGGCAGAGGGGGAATAGATCACTAATGGCTGAACAAAAAGATCAATGCTTGGGCTGCTTTCCTCTGGGTGGATGGAGAAAGAACTGGACACTTTCCACAACAGAAAGGCTCACCAAGAGCAGGACATCACTCAAATCAAGCCCAAACTTCACATCGCCGATGATGCACAAAGTGTGCTGTGTGTATTTTCTCCTTATCTTGACAGGAGAGTGATGAAGAGGGACTGGAGCACAGGTTCATGAATGACCTTCATAAATTTATAAGCTTCCTCCCAAGAGCCCAAGAGACTAAGGAACAACATCAAAGATCCAAAAGACCAGTACATCAGGCATGAGATGGTGAAGCCCACGTTTGTCACAAGAAATTTTAGCTAAGAGAGCAAGTTCCTTGGTTGCAGTGTTTTGTTGTGTATGTATAAATACAGTTACATATTAATATGTTTGCATAATTGTGTTGTTGCATTTGTGTATTTGCATTAGATCACATCTGACTGACAATCTATATGCATAAGTGTATGACATGGCTTTTCAAACATGCATTATTATTCTAATAAGAGATACTGATCGATCAAGAAGTCACCCAAACTGGTGCATTTAACTTAATTGAGTATACAGTATTCACTGACTGTATTGAGACACAAGTTTCAATATTAAATGCAGGGTAACGTTTCAGAACCACAGGGAGAAAAATGGCACACAATGTGTTCACTGCAGATATTCTGGAGATATTCTGTCTTTGCATGACAATACATATTGACTGATGCTTGTGTAAGGTGTCTACTTACTGAACCACAGGGTGTCACCATTTTCAGATAAGCAATATATCTGAAATATATCTACTATCTGTGCCTTTGGGAAAAATTAAATGTATGTCAGTATTTTTTTCTGAAGAATTACTAATATTGTTTTTTTTAAATGTAGCCTGATTTAAAGTTAAAATAAAAAATATTGTTTAGGAACACTCTTTATAGGGTAGCACAAGTTATGCTCTATTAAAGCCCTTGTGTGTATGAATAATGAAATAAATTGCAAATCTATATACATAGGCTATCAAATGATTTGTTGATTAATCATTAAGACCAACTGGATTAATTAATAGTAAAATGTATTAAAATTAATGAGAACAGATGAAGTGCAAAGTAAAACTTTTATGTTAATGCAATTACGAAAGGCAATTACTAGAGCTGGGTGGACGGGCTGGTTAATTGGGGATTTAATTAGTGGTTAATTTTGCAGCTGTGCTCAAAACAGGAAAATCAAGCACCCGAACAGCAGTGAATACATAACACTGTACACCTTACCAGACAAAATAACACCCTTAACACTGGAATACACTACATCTGAACCGACCTGAAAACACTAGACATTGTACACTTGCCAAATTGGTTACACAGTAATACTGGGCATCATATACTAAACGACTGAGGATCACACAATACTAGCCTTTCACATTGTTCCAAATACAACAAACTCATGCAGAAACATGCACCTTGTTGCTAGGAGATGCGTCACAAATTAAAACAATATGTGCTCTAAAATTGGCTCAAAATATCGAACATATTCAATATCCTCCAACTGGATGGAACAGTCTGAAACTAAAGAGTCTCTGTCCATCATATGCTACACAATTTTTGTGAAATCTGTCAACCTAAGGCTGAAATATACTATTTGCACAGTGTATTCCAGCCTTATGTTGAATGTTGAATAGTTGCCGAAAATGCCCAGATTCTGGGCAGTTGGAGTTTCACAGAAAATTGCTTAGTGTATGATGGGCACAGACTATGATTTTTTAGCTTGAGACTTTGATTCCATCCAGTTGTAACATATCAAACATTTTCAACATTTTGAGCCAATTTGGGGCCCCAGGCTGAGGCACAAGTTTCTGTGTGAGTTTGTTGTTTGGTGTGACTTGAAAGTCTGGTAGTGTGTGGCCCTCAGCTGTCAAGTGTATGATGCCTATTGTTTTCAAATCTCTTTAAATTTTAAAAGTCGTGTAGTGTATTCCAGCCTTTATACCAAAAATCTGCAGATTGGCTTTGACTTTCAGCAACTAGTGTCGATGCACACAGACTGCAAATCGGAGAAAAAGTCGTGTAGTATATATTTAGCCTTTACTGACATGCACAAAGGTTTTTAGAGAAATATGTCTGATGTCATGTTTCTGCACTATTTGCACACCCATAAAAGCCATACCAGGTCTATTGTTGTCAAGTTAATCATACATAGAGTGCATTGAGAATTTGCGCAGAGTAAGATTGAGTAATCTGTCATTTTGTGTTCTGTTTTCCCCTATGAATGTAGTGGTTAGCTGCAGTGAGGGTTTGGAATGAAAGAGTGTTCTTTAGAGGCAAGTGTACTGATGGAAGTAGAGGATGTAATGACACCACTGAGTCTTGAAGTGAAATGATGGAATAAGGTACGTGGCATATGTTAACTTTTATGAAGAAAAGAAAGAGCACTGGGAGCGGGAGCTGTGCTTTTTAAAAAGGCTATACCTCCCTAGCCAACAGAACAGCAGTGCAACACGGGGGGAAAAGAGACAGATAAGAAACAGAGAAACAGTGAGCTTTTCTCTCAGTTGCAATAAGAGATTAAGAGTGAAAAATCAAGAGTGGTTTATGCAGCTCAGAAGGCAGGGTCCAGGCCAGCTGCTGTTTGTGGTTTATTCCTGAGGTTATGCCTGACAGTAACTTGAGCCATGTGTGTGCAGGCTGATAAAATGTGGATTAAGCAGGAAGGAGAGGGCAGCAAGTAGCATGACTATAACAACTCACTATTGGTCCACCAGGACCCAAATCTTATACAAAATAGATGATTCATTGATTCGTGATTCGTGATTAATTTCTTCCTTTTCAGGTACAGCACAACATAACTCATTTAATACTAATGAGTAGAATTTAGAGTTTAGCCTATTGTGTGTTTGTGCCATGAGCAATAGGCCTATCTGTATTAAATAAAAAGAGATTCTTAAGGATCTTTTAAATTCTAAAACATTCTTAAATATTCTATATCTTAAGGGAACATGTTTTAACATTTGAGCAAGAAAAAGACTTGCTAAAATGTGGTCTGGTCCAAAATCTAGCATACTGTGCATAGGCAGCTGCCTTCTAAGGCAGTATCCTAACAAATACAATATGTAAACTTTTAAGTGACTGATTTTGAACACACTACATGGGCAACAACTCAACTCACAATTTATTCCAGATTTGGAGTTAGCATGTTGCTAAGCTAACAATCAGCCCATCAGACCTTATGTTAGGGTTATTGATGTATTGTATACATTAGAGATTTTTTAATTAAACTGATTTGTGTTTTATCAATAGATTTGGGTACTGAATTAATTAATCATAACCAACAATTACAGTTACTGCTTTTGAATAAGTATTTACTTTGTGACAATAAAAATGATGTCCTATGAATGTGTGTTATATGAATGTAATCCAAACATACTATATTGGCCATGTTGTAATTGTCATGTGACCTGCCAGTGTCAGTTGCATCGCCAAACACAGCCATTCACAAATCCTTTCCCGTGGCCTCATGGGATAGTAAAGTATCCATTGGATGCACACTTCAGAATCTAGTAGTAGGAGTAATAGTAGAAGTAGTAGGTCATCACATTATGAATACTGTGAATTCTGACATACTACTCTTCTCACATAATATTTGTATACATTGGATTTCATGTTGAATTTATTATTTCACTGAACTTGTTGCAGTTCATTATGGGAGTGATTACTCTGTAAAGAACATATGCAATGCTGACTGAGAATTTGGCCTATTTGATGCATCTTAAAAGGCAGCATAATTAAGTTCCCTTCTTTTTGGAACAACGTTTGACACTTTTGTGACACTTTTGAACACTTTCTAAAATGGTGCCTCCATAGGAGTTCATATATAGTGAACTTTCAACAAGTCTTCAGAATATATATATTTAAAAAAACTGAATTTTTCATGAATGTTTTCTGGACATTTTCCATCCATTTCCATCTTGCTGCAAAGGTTTCTCTCACCTTATAAGGAAAAAGAAAACTCCGCCCCTGCTCAGATCTCGATTCAGAACAGTTTCCTCCCTTAACAACCAAAAGCAATTAATTAAACCCTGACGAATTAGACATACTGCATATCCTTTACACATCCCCTTCACATCTAACTGTCAATTCTTTGCTTCCTTTGTCTCCATACAGATAGTGACCTGTCTCATCCTGGCCAAGAGAAGAACTCAGAGACTTGCTCCATTGTCTGTGTCTAGCAACCAGGCAGAGAAGAGTATGCTAGACAAGGCATCAGCTGTTATATGGTGACCGGAGACAAGACAAGAGCCTGCTTTATGAATGCTTCTTTTTCAGATACATCGGAGACCTGCAGTCCGAGATACAACAGAGAATGAATGGCGCGCTTGGCCTGCCACAATGCTCAGCATTCACACCTGACGGGAAAGATGCCATTTGCTCTAAATCTTCAAGAAAATCACCAAACTTCAGTAGCCAACAGCAACATGATCCAAGAAAGAGGAGGAGGTACACTGTCAGAATGTTCCTAAACCTGAAAACCTCTGTCCTGGTTTGTGGATCACTCACGCACTGACAGCCAGGGACATTTTGGCTAAGAAATAACCTCAGAGAGACCTTGCAGGCAAACTGACTGTGGACTGTTCTTTTATATTGAGGGCTAAGTTGGACGGCTGTCCAGCCCCAAGGCCGATATACTGACAAATCAGCCATGTCAGCCTAAAGGAATCTGACTACTAATAATTATAAATGCTTTAAAACTAAGAATTACATCTTGCACACTTTCACCTGTCTGGTCAGCCTGGTTGTGTTCACGCAGGCAGTCTTAAAAATATACTTTGGAGTCTGGACTGCACCTGTCAGTGAGAGGAAAAGAGGACAACTTCCCAAGGAAAGGAACCATTGCGAATCAAAACCGAAAGTCATATTTTTAGAAATTATTTTTAAGTATAGGCTAAGGTGAAGGACACATAATAAGCTCAAATCAAGTCCCAAGGTGATATAGAATATTTCCTTGCTGTCCTTTCTCTCTCCGCACTCTGTTGAGGAAATAACTGAAAGTAAACACACCAGAGAATGATAAACTGCCACATGGAGAAGCACTCTCATCTCAGACGCTTTCTAACTCTTTAGGGTGAGTACACCACCAATGTAACATAAGGCACCCATCTATGATCACATTCATGATATTTTCATAAAAGTTTTGAAATTAAAAAGATGATTAGATGCTTCGATAGGGTTGAAGAGCTCTCATACCAGGTAATCTTTTAGATTGGGCATATGGGATAAGACGGGTTGAACTACATTATCTCTATAACATAACTGGGAACGCAAGGGGTGCAGAAATTGTACAACAACTAAAATCAGTGAAAATCAGTGCTGTGTTTGTTGTGATTTTTTGCTTTCTGACTTGCTGTAAAAGAAACATTAATAATTAATATTAATATTTATAGGGATAGCACACCCCAAAATGAACATTCTGTCAGCATTTACTCACCCTTATGTGTTTCAAACCTGTTCTTTCTTGTGTGAAACACAAAATAGAGATTCATAATGCAACTTTCAAGCTTCCAAAAACTCTATAAAAGCATCATAAAGTGGTTCATATTACATGTACACTATATTCCAAGTCTTCTCAAGTCATATGATAAATTCTGTGAGAAACAGACAATAATTTACCTTGTTACCCATTGATAATCTTCCCATCCATGAATGAATGAATGAATAAGTGAGTCAGTGAGCTGAACTCAAAGAAGTGGATCAATCTGATTAATGAACAAATCATTCAGACTGGTTTTGTGAACTGGATCAACAGATTCATTGAGAAGATCTCACTGTAAAAGAGTAATTCATTCACAAATTAGATGTGTCTAGAACTAGGATGGGATTTTCAGTTTTTCACACATAAAGATTTGGATATAACGCATAAATCTTATGTCCCACCTTTATGATACTTTCTTTTGCTTCCTTTTTGAAGCTTGAAAGTCCCTATTCATTGTAATGGCATTAGAAAAAAGTGACTAATTTTATTCTTTACAATTTCAAAATTTTTGTTCCAAACAAGGACCCATATGGGTTTGGAATAACATGAGGGTGAGTAAATAACAGAATTTTCATCTTTCTTGTTTTCATTTTTCCCTCTTCATGCCTCACCTCAGTCACAGGGAAGCAGTATGTCAGTGATATGAGACTCAGGTCTACAGGGACTTAATTATCAAAGCTTCACAAACGTGCATGTACACAATCCCTATGGCTACACGCGTGCGAGTGACTGACTTTGAACAAACAGTGCAAAATAATGTCACTGGTCCTGGATAAAAAGCAAAACAATTTGTGGTCTGTGATTATAATGTATGCAATGTAGTTTAGGAGCAGATGCAGTGTGCTGGTGCAGCAGTGCTGACTGTGAAGGCAAAGCCACTTACGGGATTGTAAAGACAAGCTGTCTGTCCTGCAACGTTGAGGGTCAGAGGGACCACAGAGACAGGCCATTTGTAAAGGAATTAATGCCTGAGCCCCTGAGCAGAAGGGAAATGGTCTTCTCACACTACTTAAAATCTTTATTCTCTCTCCACACACATCCACATGGTTATCCCCAGCCACATTAACAGGCTTTAGACTAAACACAAGTGTTTCAATTAAAACCTTGTGTTCATTGTTTGACCACATAATAAATTGATTTTAAGAACAACCTCATAAATAAATTGGCGTTTTAGCCATTAAGCAGCTTGGTCTGACTCCAAAATGCTGTTTTAAAACCCCACTGAATAATTTACATAATATTTGCAACATTTAGTTAAACTTTGCATATTTTGGGGAATGGGGAGAGTGATGTGCAGATGAACATACCTTATTTCCCTGTTTTGTTCAGTGACACTGATGGCATTTGACCCCTCAGATTTTCAAGCCAAATTGAGCAAGATCCGGATGGGACTTCTAAAATGTATCTTTGATAATGATTAGTCCAGTCCAGTCACAGATCATTTGTTTTTCATTGACAAATTTGTTTAAAAAGAAGAAAAAAAAAACAGGCATTTCAGTAACAATACAACCTGTTCATCATATAAAGAAAAGTATTTCAATATATATATATATATACAGTGGGTACGGAAAGTATTCAGACCCCCTTAAATTTTTCACTCTTTGTTATATTGCAGCCATTTGCTAAATCATTTAAGTTCATTTTTTTTCCTCATTAATGTACACACAGCACCCCATATTGACAGAAAAACACAGAATTGTTGACATTTTTGCAGATTTATTAAAAAAGAAAAACTGAAATATCACATGGTCCTAAGTATTCAGACCCTTTGCTCAGTATTAGTATGAATTATGATATAATTTACAGTAGAATTTAAATTATATAATTTTACAATTTAATAAATTTATGGTGAAAAACAGTAAAAAAGACATCTCCATGAGTCCCTGCGTGATGTGCCATATTTTTGTATAAATAATTATAAATACTTTATTATGTACACAAAAGTATTTTAATGTTATAATTTATATTATTTAGATCATGTTTATAGCTTTATTTTGGTGATATGTATTACATCATAGTGTAGCAAACCCTGATGACATTTAATTCATCATATGGCCATTTATTTGGCCATTTACATTTATTAACCAAACATATTTTTATTTTGGTTATCAGTATGTAATTTAGGGTACAAAAGCAGATTTATATGTTTAAGTATATTACATTGGTATATTACAGTATATCAGTGATATTAAAAATAATGAAATGTTCAGTTATGAACTGTGAAATATGCAGGCATAAATGCCATCCCATGATGCCTTTTTAATGTGAATTTCTGGCAACCACATCTACTAGTTTTTTTTTTTATCATAAATTTAACAGGATTTTTTACAATGTATATTTTGTCAACTGCACACATGGCATCTTCTTACCTAATTTCCAACTTGTTTTCTCCAGGAACTGTAACCAGGTGTCCTCTCACAGCTGGGACCTGTCTTGAGCACCATTAGCAGTGAACATCATGTCAGAGCTGGAGGACTATTCCCCTCCTCGGGGCCACCTTCATCCTGACCCGGCTCGCATCCAGCAGAACCTCCTGGAGGAGCAGGTGGAGCTCTGGTGGTTCAGCGAGCCACGCAAATCCTTATTATGCTACTGCGCTTCAGTGGCCTTGATCTTAGGCTGCGGCCTGGGCGGCGTAGGCCTCCTTTCCACTACCACCAGCCTTTCCAGTGAGTGGCGACTGGGCGCCGGAACTGTTCTTTGCCTTCTCGCTCTGGCTGTCCTTCTCAAGCAGTTGCTGAGTTCTGCTGTCCAGGACATGAACTGCGTGCATAGTAGGCGCCGGATCAACATGCTAAAAAGCGGTGGTTTATCTGACGTCCTCGTCATGTTGATCACGGGAATCTCTCTGTTAATTTGTGGAGTTGTCCTGCTGGATGTGGCCCTTTCCTACCACATGCCCAAACCTGGGAAGGCACTGAATGACATGTATATATCCGGGGTGGTGATGCTGGTAGGTGGGAGTGTTACAGCGTTAGCGGTCGGGATTTACGCAGCAGTAGTTTTCCTCTTAGAGAGGTCAGGACTGGGGCAGAGACGATGGGAGAGGACAGTGGGGATCTTCAGCATTTCAGGCCAGATGCAGGCAAGGAGAGAGACTGCTTCAAGCCTGGCTCGTCTGATATAATTGTGACTACATAATAAATATACCATTCTTTTACTGAACAGGAACTGAGATGAAAAACTAGCACCCTCAATGATACTTTGCACCCGTTAAACTAAGGCACAAATCACATGTGATATTTACAATTACATTTTGATTCACATTTTGGATCAAGGATCCTGGCATTAAAGCACAAACATTCAGCTTTTACATGTGTCACTCCAATAAAGTACAGTTAAAAGTACTGAAAAAGCACAAAAATAATCTAAAGTTTGACCTTTAATTGATTTTAGATAAAACATGCTGCTTTATCTCCAACGCTTTTGGACAACTACAATATGCGCATGTCCTTGACTGCTTTATTTATGTGGGCAACTGTGAGCATACCAAGTGGTTGTCCATCATGGGATGTCTTTAGCTTTTCAGGAGCTCTGATGTGTGAGCAAATTGACTGACTGTGTCAGCTGAATTCACATATGTGTGGATTTATACTACAACCTGTGCAGGCAATGCTATGGATCAAATAAAGGATCAGTATGTCAAGCTGCAGGATGTGAACACATTGTGATTTTATTGGTGTGTGTGTGTGTGAGTAAATGTTTCTAATGAAAAGAGGGATATTTTTCTTTGTAGAAACAGTGAAGTTGATCTACACTTTGATGCAAATTATTGGTATTTTGTTTTGGAGTGCTTATGAAAAACATTCACAAACAGATGGAGATAAACAGATGGCAGGTTGTAGCCATTTAGTGGAAATCTATTTCAATTTGTTTGCATAATAGAAAAACATTCAGGCTCTGCCTTGACAACTTTGGAGAAATTACTTTGGAAAAGCCGGCAGCAACATAAAACTTTGGATTGTGACTCACCTTAGTAGACTGTCCCTAGTTAATGCAATGAGCTACACCTGTGGCTACTCTGGTACGACTCCTGTGTGAACTCAAGGGGAACTGAGGCTACCTCCACATTAATCTGGATTTACATTTATTCAGTTAGCAGACACTTTTATCCAAAGCGACTAAAAATTGAGGAGCTAAATTTACATTTAAAAACACATTTTTCTCTATTTTGTACAGCAAAAACTGACCTTTATATAGGTTCTACCGGCATTGTGGTGCATGCTATTCACTTTCATATTGTTACTAAACAAATGCTACTTTGTACAATCTTCTTGTTATGCTCCTGCAAAGAAGACAAAATATGTACTTGCAATTGCTGTCCTGTGGTAAAACAGCTGACGAGTTGCATTTTAGACCATACATTAAATGGCTATTTTAAGTTGAACCTGCATGCACCAGCGAGTGGTGGGATTTTGGATACAACAATTGTGCGTAGAATAGCATGATCATTTTATCTTATTTTATCTGGTCTCTCTGTATCAGTGAGTGTAAATGACATTTTAAGCACGTGCAGCAAGGTGATTTAAGGGTTTTCAGATGTGTCAGTATGGAGCAACTTCTGGAAAACACTTTAAAAAACTCTATTTTGGACGTACCCTGACTTCATGCATCACAAACATCCACTAAAAATGATCCTGGAACATAATGGTTAAAAGTCATTGCAAAAGTGGCTCAGATAAGTGAACTTTTAAGGAAAGCCAAGCACATTTGATTGTATTACAGTATGCTACTTGGGTTGTTATTTCATTTTATATGCACTGACATTCATACATTGTGGCCTAGGTGCCCAGATACTTTTTGGGGACATCATAGATGGGATTTAGTTTAAAGAGTCATCATGAAGCAAGATTCAATGTGTTCTCTTTGCAAAGCAAACATTAGATTTTCCAAAACACTACTAAGTATTATTTTTAACATAAAATCTAGAAATAACAGAAATCTACAGGCTGGTTAAAATGTTTCAGCTTGGTCCTTTCTGCATGTGTGAGAAATTGTGTTTGACAAACCGTGCAGCTGAGTCATTCATCCATAGCCCATCCTGTGAGGACAGAAGTAAGTTCTGATAGGGCCAGTAATGGGCTGAGGGACCGTTATCATGGGCTGGGTGGTGTTGGCCAATGACTGTTCTTACCCACAACAAGATGGCTATTGTGCAACAGCTGCTCAGTCACCACGTAAACAATAGCTGACTCTGTGACCCATTGTCACCCGTCTACTGGCCTGTCATGTGTTGAGACTGATAAAAATGAAGGCGAGCAAAAATAGCAATGCATACAACACCCGTATTCGTGGATCATTGAAAAAGAAAATATTTTATCCATTACTCATAGTTATACCCCTGCATAAAACGGCAATTTATTTCAATAGCTGGAATATCCATAGGTAAATAAACAAAAAATAAGCCTTTCCATACAGCACAGAAAAGAATCACAAAAACGCTTGCCAAAACAAAAATCAATTTATTTTCTCACAATGACCTTTAGTATATTGTTGAGGGAAAAAAGTTGTCAATAAAAAAAGATCAAAAATACATATTTCATATTCAGTGTGAAATAAATATCAGATGTTGTCACGCCATTGACCTTTGGTAAATAAATGAGGGAGGAAGCCGTTTAGACATGACAAATAATATATTCTGCTGCCTCTGCAGAGGTGGCAGACAGTATTCCACACACACACACACACACACAACTGTCGCACTGATAAAACAAGTGGTGCAATGCATGCTGAATGAAAGAAACTCTGAGAGGATTTTCCCACCAATTACATACAAAAAATTATGTGTGATCAGATGCGTTGACTGCTGTGGATTAAAGAAACAAATGCAATCATAATTAATACAGCACATCAGTTATTTGCTGATCGGTTCATGGTAAAGTCATTAAGCATTTCCACTTTCCATTGTACTTTTAAAAGTGTGTAGGCATTTGTGGTATTTTGAGTGAGCACAAACCAAACCAAACCAAACCAATGACAAAGATACGGGCCTCTCTGACTGTCGCACTGATAAAACAAGTGGTGCAATGCATGCTGAATGAAAGAAACTCTGAGAGGATTTTCCCACCAATTACATACAAAAAATGATGTGTGATCAGATGCGTTGACTGCTGTGGATTAAAGAAACAAATGCAATCATAATTAATACAGCACATCAGTTATTTGCTGATCGGTTCATGGTAAAGTCATTAAGCATTTCCACTTTCCATTGTACTTTTAAAAGTGTGTAGGCATTTGTGGTATTTTGAGTGAGCACAAACCAAACCAAACCAAACCAATGACAAAGATACGGGCCTCTCTGGTGAAAATATAGTGTTACAGTGGTGTCCTAACAGTAAGCTAGGCTGCCTTATTAATCATTGATTTTGAGCACAAGGTATTCATTTCATTGGGCCTGTGGTTATGTTTACAGCTCTACAGACATAAGATCATATCACACAGAGATATTCCCGCCACCTACAGCAGAAATGAAAATAAGCAGATTAAGTGAATATCTGACAAGTTAAAGGGATAATTCAAAAATGAAAATTCTGTCAACAAAAAAAAACACCCTAATGTCGTTCCAAACCAGCGGAGTTATTTTAGTATCATTGACTACATTTACATGTGCACCAATAATGTGATTATTTCCAATATTCAGAGTAAGATGTTTACATGCCTGTTTGGAAGACATATTTTACTACAATTATGGTTGCTACGATTATGAGCTTAATCGCATCAATTTGATCAGTGTATTGCGTTTACATCAGGTAAAGTTTAATTACAATATTGTTTAAATCTCTTTATGAGGGTAGATATAAATGTAGTCATTGGTATACTATTATATTTTTTTGTTAATATTTTGAATTAATTTAACAGATTAAGTGAATATCTGACAAGTTAAAGGGATAATTCAAAAATGAAAATTCTGTCAACAAAAAAAAACACCCTAATGTCGTTCCAAACCAGCGGAGTTATTTTAGTATCATTGACTACATTTACATGTGCACCAATAATGTGATTATTTCCAATAATCAGAGTAAGATGTTTACATGCCTGTTTGGAAGACATATTTTACTACAATTATGGTTGCTACGATTATGAGCTTAATCGCATCAATTTGATCAGTGTATTGCGTTTACATCAGGTAAAGTTTAATTACAATATTGTTTAAATCTCTTTATGAGGGTAGATATAAATGTAGTCATTGGTATACTATTATATTTTTTTGTTAATATTTTGAATTAATTTAATTCATTTATTCATTAGTAATTTGGTAACACTTTACAATAAGGTTCATTAGTTAACATCTTTAGTTAACATGAACTAAGAATGAACAATACTTCAACGGCATTTATTCATCTTAGTTAATGTTAATTCCAACATTTACTAATGCATTATTAAAATCAAAAGTTGTGCTTGTTAACATTAGTTAATGCACTGTGAACTAATATGAACTACCAGTGACAACTGTATTTTCATGAACTAACATTAAGAAAGATGAATAAATACTGTAATAAATGTATTGTTCATTGTTTGTTCGTGTCAGTTAACACATTAACTAACATTAACAAATGTTAAAAACCTTATTGTAAAGTGTTACCAGTCATTTTTATTCGTTTTTAATGTCTATATAGCTTTAATAAGTTTTAGTTCATTTAGATTTAGTTATTTTAGTGCTTCAACTTTAAATGAAAATGAGAAATGTTGCCTTGGCAACTAGCTGAAATAAAATTTGTATTTTATTTTATTTCAGTTAACGTTTTACTTTATTTCAAGTAATGCATTTTTTTGTTTTAGTTCTAGTTTCAGTTCATGTTAATAACCATGAACCTGTCTGTTATTTTCTTTTGTTGAATATAAAATATGATATTTTGATTGTTTCAACCGCTTTTGTCCATACAATGAAAGTAAATGGGGTTCAAAACAATAACACTGAATCTTACTGACTTTTATTGTATGAATAGATTCTTTTGTGTTTAAATAAAACAAAGAAATACAGATCGTTTTGGAACGACGTGTGGGTTAAAATATCTCTTTAAATAGAACATATATAGGTAGATTCTAGGATGTTTCTGTAATAAGACATTTGGATTATAACCCAAAATCCATTGTTTCATAGGGGTTTCTCAGTAACTTTGCGATCTGACCTGATCTCAGACAAAAGCAATAGCAGTCCAACTGCTGTGTGAAAAGCAGTAGCTGTCTCACAGATGAAAAAGGACAGACAGAACACACAACATACACAGGTGCTGTCCTCTCTCAGTTGGTCCTCAGTTGATAATCTGTCAAAAACGTTCAAGTAAAGTAAGAAATACAACTAATACATCATATATATATATATATATATATATATATATATATATATATATAT
>NW_015505366.1:539629-553789 GCF_001515645.1 Sinocyclocheilus grahami
TATATTAGATAAAAAAAATAGAATGTTGACTTGGGAGCTAATTAAATATAATAAGTTGAAGTTAAATTACTAAAATTATTAAAAATAAAACTGAAAAAAAAGCTAAATAAAATATTTTATGAAAAAAAGACCAAAGAACAAAATTGGTAAAACTTTAACTAAAATGACTGAAACTGAAAATATCAAAACCACTGCTAATTCAAAACGTAATAAATATTATAATAGTATATAAATAATTCTAAAATAACATTAAAATACTCCACAAATTTTCCATTTGTGATTTAAAACTTCATACATCACAGGGTTAAAATGAATAAATAAATGAAAATAAAATGTAACTGATCACTTTATAATGTGAAAATGTGTGTCATATCAACATTAACATTATTACAGAAAAGTTTATTTCTGTTGTCCTCTTAACGTCCGATAATTGAATCTTAATAAATAATAAATAATAATAATAATACAAAAAACTTGCAGTTCCAATCTTGAGCCTGTGGAGGGCAGTGTTTCTCTTGTTTAATTCTTATTCCATTGCTGAGCTGAGAAGAAATATTTCTGCAACTGATGCAATAACAGAATGGCACCTTCTATCTTCACTTGTGTTTACAATAGCTTGCACCATAGTTCAGCTTTAAAGTGGGAAGTGGTGCAGGAAACAACCAGGTCTTTTTCACTTCCCCGAAACCCTATCTGATAAAACAGTTTCCTGTAGAAGTAAAATGAAAGGGTAGCTTGTAATGTCCATGAAATGTTGGTGAGGTCAACAGCTACTGCACCATAGGATCAAATTGATATGTATTTATTTGAACAGAAGAGCATCGCTCAATTAACTTTCTGTTGTAGAGTAAATCCAGAGCACTTCTGTTCTAAAATGCAAGCTGCATTTATACCACACATGCAGAATACATAACTGAGATCTGGCCTGCTGTGAAACTAACACCCGCTGGGTTAGGCCTGGGGTGAGGATTAACCAAGAGAATCAGATTAATGGAATTCACCTAACAAGTGCAAATGAGAGAGATGCTTACTATAAAATAGGTTAGGACAATCGACTGACTGCTTGACTAGCAGCCCTCGAAATTAAGTCACTTTCTGCACTACTTTAAAAAACTAAAAAACAACAAGGTCATTTTAAAGTGGAAACGGGGCATTTTGGAAGCCATTCGTTTCACTGAAAGGAAATGGAAAAATAATGACAGGAAAAATGGTAAATATTAACCTTGCAATCTTCTTGTAAACAGATTTAATTGTGATATTGATACGTTTTGTGGTTTACATGTAAAAACATGTTTTTGTTTTGGAGTTATTGGTCAGATTTCTGTTCATTTATTAAGGATCACATCATGCCCAGCTTTTAACAGTTTTTTCCCCTCTATGACAAGTCTTATCATAAGAAACAGTATTTAATTAATCTGCTACTTTAAAATGTACATATGGGGGACTAAGCCATTGCTTTTAATTTTAAAGACAGAAGTTCAACAATACCTAAAAGCAATTTTGAAAATGTTTGAAAAATATGAAAGCTGTAAGATTTGTTATTATTGGTAAACATGTTAATGTTTTTAACTTTATTTCTATCTTTTGATCTTCTTTCTGTCTTTACAATTATTATTTGTTGTTTATTCTAATGTACCCTGGCTGTATTTGTAATTCTTTAAAACCATTAAAAACAGACTGAAACAGTTTTTTTTATATGCCACTGATCAGATAAACAGCTCACTATATTGTTGCTACTGCCACAGAGTGGAGATCAACCTACAAATGGTTAACTTACTGCATAGTTGTCTCTTTATATGAAATTGTGAGAAAAATGTTAAGTCAAAAAATTATATCTTTCAGTTTTAAAGATGGATAGGTATACTCACGGCCTGTGATCTCGAAGAGAACTTTGTCATTGAGTCCGAGCCTTAACTCAGGCATGCCTGACAGAACGACATTGATTTTGATGCAGCCCAGAATCTCGCTACGCAGGACACTGCCTGTAGCACTGACCTATAACGAACAAAAACAGAGAAGATAAATGCAAAGCACAATCAAGAGTGGCAAGGTGCGATATTGCATCATCACCATTACTGCCATCTACAATTTATTACGCTCTGTCGGGCAAGGCAGTAACCGTGTGATTTGTGCCATAATGCTCTTGGAAAGAGAGGGCTGAATATGCTGCGATAACTACGGATATGAGAATGTAATATATATTATATTATGGTAAAATATTAAAAGCATACAAGCTGGACTCAGAAGGTAGATCTAAACCTCAAAAAGTCCACATCGATTCAATACCTCTGAGGGCTCTCAGATACAAGAGCCAGAAAAAGCCAGAGCGAGAAAGCTGCACGGATGAATAGCAATGCAGAATTAGAAAGCAATGAGACGTGATTTAGCTCTTAATCAGAAGAGTGGTGTTGCTCAGCGCTACTGTCTGCCAGTGTTTAGACCCCCCGACCCTGAGGAGCTCTAATGAATCCATCAAAAGCCAGTCCATTCGGGGGGCTCAGAGTTAAGAAGCAGAAAAGAAAGGCAACAAGACCTTAAAGACGGCAGCTGCTTCCTCCCTCTCTCAATCCAAGGAAGTCTGGAGACCTAACCCGTGACCCTGGAGAACATGAAGGAGGTCGACTGAGGTACAGTAGGATGATGGAGCGATAGCGTTTGCTGTTTGATGTCTGCACTGAATACGTAAAACCGATCCAGTATGTGGAAAGCTTTTTTTTTCCACAACAAGAAAAAGTAATGTGCTCAGTTTTAAATTGCGCTACAATATAGGTTACTTTTACTTTCGTCAAATAAGTAATGTATGTTATGCCATTTTTATTTATTGCAATTTATTTAGTTAAAACTGTTATTTTTTCTTTGCATTTACATGATCAAAAATACAGTAAAAACAGTAATATTGTGAAATAGTATTATACAAAACAGGAATATTTAAAACTGCTTTCAATTTTAGTATATTTGAAAATGTAATTTATTCCTGTGATGGCCTAGCTAAATTTTCAGTATCCATTACTCCAGTCTTCAGTGTCACATGATCCTTCAGAAGTCATTCTATTATGCTGATTTGGTACTCAAGAAACATTTTTTATTATTATTATTAATCTTAAAAAAACAAAATGTGCTGCTTAATATTTTTGTGGAAACTGTGACCATTTTTTCAGGACTCTTTAAGGAGTAGAATGTTCAAAAGAACTGAATTTATTTATTGTTAATCTAAAAATCTTTGATAGAAATCATTTGAAACAATATACTGTCAATTTTGATCAATTTAATGCATCATCCTTGCTGAATAAAATATAAAACATTTTAAATGTGTATTGACCCCAAACGTTTGAACGCTAGTGTATAAATAAATTTCATGCACTGAAATTTGATAATGGGTCAAGAGTAATTCATTGCACATATGCATATATAATAATTAAAATTAATATGAGGCACTTCTATGATGACTGTGATTTTACCAATGAGAATGTATTCCTGAATTAACATCTTTTGTTGGTCCTAAAACCTCTAAAAACTATTAAAAACCCCAAAGGTCATAAGGAAATCATAGGTTAAAAAGAATGATGTTGAAGCCCCAACCCTAACCCATATCCAAAAATCGGATTGGTTGACTGAGGACACAATACATTGTCGCTACAATACATTTAAGTCAGCTCACCAATAGATTGACAGACTCAATGACATCCATGAAGACTTCATTTTTTCTATATTTGATGCCTTCTGACCTCCAAGACACAGCATTGGTTACTGTAGCTGGGGGCCGTGGCGCTCCCACCTCCAGTTTATGCCCCTGTTGGGTGATGTACCTGGTGTGGAAGTGAAAGAAGGCAATCAGGACATGCTAACATAAATAATGACCAAGAAAATGACAATTAGCATAAAAAAAGACTAAATATTATATGAGCCCACCAATGCATGTCAGCCATTATCAATATGATGAGCATCATTATTTGTCACTAGTCAGTGAAGCAAGTAACTTCAGTGAGTGTGTAAACAGACCTCTGCTGCTTATTAGAACTCATGGGAAGAACATGGCTGCCCCTTGGGACAGACAGGCTGACAAACACCTAACCTGGTTTTTCTTTTTTTGTATTGCCAACGTTCTAATGTAATGTTTACCTTACCACGCGTCTTTCATCTATTACACATGAAAATTCAAATGGAAATGAATGTGAACACTAACATTACACACATAATAGAGCAGGGATCCTCAAATCTGGTCCACGAGATCCACTTTCCTGCAGAGTTTAGCTCTAACCCTAATCAAACACACCTGAGCATGCTAATCAGTGTCTTCAGGATCATTAGAAAATCACAGGTAGGTGAGTTTGATCTGGGTTGGAGCAAACCCCTCCAGGGCAAGATTTGAGGAACCCTGTAATAGAGTTAGTGTTCAATCATCCCTGATGAACATTAGCATCTGCGTAAATGCACCAAAACAAACCACTGCTAAGTGGCTGCTAGCAAAGCCAGCAAACTGAGAAGAACGTATAAACATGAAAGATTTTTTTAAACTGACTTACATATGATTGTACTATTTTTTTTTTCTTTTTAACATTTGCCTGACAAGAAATTGTTTAGTGTGCTGTTGTTATATTCTTTAGTTAGAATGTTCTACTTGTTTATGTTTTGTAAATAGTACTTTTCATTTCTTTAAGGGTAAACATTTTTAATTAGCTAAATGACCATTTTGGATATTGTTTAATCTCCTAAATAGGTAAATTACCAGGAAGTGAAGTCATCTGCTGAAAGGGATATATCAGCAATAAACATTTCAGTTATTCCTCTTCAGTATGAATTTTCAAATTAATCTGTAAGAATTGTCCACAAATTTGACTTAAAAAAATGTTTCTTTATGCTTAGATACTACAGTATATTGATTTATCTGGTCCAGTCATCTCTATGAGTATTATAAAACACAAATAACTGCATTTTGCCAAACTGTGCCCTCTGCACAAAGCATATACACTGACTTATGAATAGGAATGAGCTTGAGTAGGGAATAATAAACCCCTAATAGCACTGTTAGTGAGGGATGAATAGTGTTCTCTGAGCAGTGATGGCTGAATGGTAAGTCGTCAGAACTTACTCTAGTAAGATCTTGCTGTCAGTGGTCTGAGGGAATCCAAAGTCCATGACTTCTTCCATTAGCTCATATACGGTCACAAAATTGTCTCGAATACTCTCTTCTTCCAGTGACTTGAAATATTCAATGAACACCTGCAAGCAAATGGTTAATACAAGACTACTATTTTAAATGTACACAAATTTCGTAATATTATAATGAGGAAATGTGCTACGGCACATTTTTAGGGTGTTGATGTTTACACAGGCAACAAGATTGTGCTGTGTAAGGTTTTATGGAAGGTGTTGTCATGTTGATAGATATAAAACACACTTACCTCCACTAATTTGTACAGGAAGGAGTATACAAGAGCAGCATTGGTATTCCTCTTTGTTATTGCAACCACTGAGTAAAATCTGTTAAGTAGTAAATATGCTACACATTTGCAGAGCTGTTACTGTACAACAATAGGACAAATACTCACAAATAAAATGAAATTTTAATATAGACAAATAAAGGTTATACTTTTACATTTAAATATAAGAAGATAGAGGATACAGTAGAGGTTGCTATGCTTTATCCAGAGGTAGTGGGTAGAGCCGTGAATAACCACTGGTGACAAATCGGCATCTTCCTCTCTCTTCATCATTATGGGCATAAAGTTGTCGATCTCACTTATGTCCACATTGCCCATGTAGTTTCGACATATGAGCACCTTAGAGATGGAAACAAAGTTGAAAGCACAAGGATGTCATAAAACAGAGTATCCCAATTCTGCTCCTTAAAGACAGTCATCACGGCATCACTAGTTTATCTGAGTGCAATCCATATAAAGACATGTTCTTTTTGGCTATATTAACACAACAAACAAGAGCTCATTTAAAAACTCTGGAAAACCTTGAGGTTCTCTAAGCAAATAGAAAGAATCTTTTATTTTTCTTAAAGATGTTTTGGCACCAGCCATCATGCAAAATGGATTCCTTACGGCCTCAAAAGCAGTAAACACTTGTAATGATTTCTCAGGCCAAAAGGACACTTACAGCACAAGGTCTGTTTGCACTGACTCAAATCAGCCTGAGAATATGTTAACAGCTCAATCAATATGATCTATGAAACAATATCTACACTAATACTTCTACTGATCAATCCAACATACAATCAAATGCTTCAAGTCCTGGTCACTTTTTTCACTGACTGATGCATTCAAGGTGTATAGTAGGGTAAAACTTAAAGATCAGTGAAGTCTGACTTTAACATGGCTGGTGTTGAGGTATTCCTTCAGATGGAGATATTGGATTGCTCTAGGGCACAGACAAGACCGCTTTCATCAGCACTGCCAAAATCCAGGGGTATATTGAAGGATAATCCATTCCACTGAGACCCCGAGGCTCTGTTTTCATGGAAAAACTCCCATGCACCCACTACTACTTTCAACATCTTACAAATGAGTTCAGAGCTTTTCTTTATATATACACTATATCTTTTGATATAATTATTATTTTTTTTTATTGTTTTTGAAAGTCTAACCAAGGCTGCATTTATTTAATCAAAAATAAAATAACAGTGATATTGTGAAATATTATTACAATTTAGAATGACTGTTTTTCATTTTAATATATTGTAACATGTAAATTATTCCTGTGATGGCAGAGCTGAATTTTCAGCAGCCATTACTCCGTTCTTCAGTGTCACATGATCCTTCAGAATTTATTCCGGTATTATTTGGCGCTCAAGAAATATTTCTTCTTATTATATTTCATTAATTATTATTTTTGGTGTTTAATATTTTTGTGGAAACTGTGATACACTATCATTCAAATGTTTGGGGTAAGTAAGGTTTAAAAAAAGAAAAAGAAAGAAATGTATACTTTTATTCAGAAAGAATGCATTAAATTGACTGAAAAGTGGCTATAAAGACATTTATATTGTTACAAAAGATTTCGATTTCAAATGAATGCTCTTTTGAACTTTCTATACATCAAAGAAAAAAAAGATCAGTTTCCACAAAAAAATTAAGCAGCCCTTTGTTTCAACATTGACAATAATAAGAAATGAATGATGAATGAAATCTGAAGGATCATGTGACACTGAAGAAACTCAGCTTTGCCATCACAGGAATAAATTACACTTTAAAATATATTAAAATATAGAACAGCAATTTTTAATTGTAATAATATTTCACTATTTTACTGTATTTTTATCAAATAAATGTAGCCTTGGTGAGCATAAGAGACTTCTTTCAAAAACATGAAAACATTTTTTTTATCATTTACCATGTCCACAAAATGTCGTTTTTCTTAACAAAAATAACTTTTAAATATATATTGTGTTATTGCACCACCACTTAAATATAGAAGCATACAATATGTGAAACATTAACATTAATATTGCAATTGCCTTCAGTGGAAGTGCTGTTAACTTTAAGAGTGTGATGGGTAGGGTGTCATCATTAGTTGTTTTAGAAACCTTCAAGTGAGTACATACGTACAATATCCTTCGCCAAATTATTTTAAACCTCGATTATCTGTAGCTATATAGGTTTCAAATAAAGTGTCACTGTCAGTCCTGAGAGTATAAACTAGACGACCTTTCGCTGACAGGTGCACGCGCTCTTACCTTGCCTTTAAGGTCCAGGATGAAGATCGCGGACGCTGCCATCCTTATCAAAGCTGTTGTGTGACCAGAAGTGACTGACAGGAGTCCACGTTTTGTGAATTATAATAAAGTTTGATCAAAAGAAATGAAGAGAGATCTTTCCCATCCCTTACACGCGCGTCTTCCGGGTTTGGAGGCGTCTAACCGGTTGTGCAGCTCGAGCTTGTTGCTGTGCTGTAAACTGCGAGAGACGCGACGCGTCAAAACTACAACGCTGCCATTATAATTGGCCAAGCGATCTGCGCTGTTTCGTCGCGTCGCTTTGTTGCAATGTAAAAGCAGTGTGACTTAACTTCAACTACTTTCAGGTGACAATCCTTTATTAAATAGATACAACAACAAAAAACTACTAACACGGCATTCGTTTAGGATGACGTGAATGCCATGTAATGTTTCATTGGTGTTATATTATATAACATTTATAAACAATAACAAAAATATATAATAATATCAATAATTCAATTGTAATATTTAATTCTAGGCTAAGTAATAAAGTACACAAAGGCGACGCCCAGTGGCCAATGAAAGAATAATGTTTTCTCAACAACAACAAAAATAGAAATGAAGTGCAACATACAAAAGACAAAATGGTAACACTTTACAATAAGGTTCCATTAGTTAATGTATTAACTAACATGAACAAATAATGAACAATACATTTATTACAGTATTTATTAATCTTTGTTAATGTTAGTTAATGAAAATACAGTTGTTCATTGTTAGTTCATGTTAATTCACAGCGCATTAACTAATGTTAGCAAGCACAACTTTTGATTTTAATAATGCATTAGTAAATGTTGAAATTAACATTAACTAAGATTAATAATAGTAGAAGTATTGTTCATGCTTAGTTCATGTTAACTAAAGTAGTTAACTAATGAACCTTATTGTAAAGTGTTACCGACAAAATATATATAGTACAGAATGCAATTAAAGGCCAATGTAAATGAACATTCTGGAAGGAAAAATCCTTAAAAGTTCATGATTATTAATATTATCATTTAAAATAAAGTTTTAAAATAACTCATTAATAACGTTAACAAACATTGTATAAAATGTTAAACAGATTATTGCATGTGGCCTACTGTACATTCAAATGTCATTCAACGTTGATTCATATATTTTCAGATGCTTTCAAAAAAGTGGAAACTATTTGGACATCTATGCCAAAATATATACATTTTTCATTGACAATATTACAGTTTTTTTTTTGTTTTTTTTTTATTGCTTAAGAGTTCAAATTCCTTAATAGTGCCACAGTATATTCTTTTTTTTTTCAATGAATTAATCAAAGAATAGTTTGATAACTGATTATGGAGTATTGAATGTTTGTTACTGACTACTTAATGCAAGTTATTATAAATAAGATTTAACAACATTAGACTTAATAGTGCTAGCCAATACTAAATTCAATGTCTTCCTCCTCGTCATCATCATCAGTCATCACTGCTGCTCTTGTGGCTCTTTCACTCTCACTCGCTTGAATATAGTTATCTTCAATAAACCCATCGTCATCCTCCTCAATGCCACTGGTAGGTGCAGCTGCACGAGTCCCAGGGCCACCCTGGGTCGAGAATCCCACCTCAAAGTTTGCAGGGTCACACTGACTCGTGGTATCTACTTCACTGAGCCTGGAGTGTCTGTAGCTTGCCAGATACTCGTGCACGACTTTGTATTTGGCCATCAAAGCGATAAGGACAGAGAGGGTGAGAGCTGACCCCAGAACAGCCACAAGGACCTTCCAGCTTTCTGAAGACATTTTGTTATCATCATCTGGTTCTATGCCTAAAAAGGTTATTTAGAATGGTTAGCCAGTCTCAGATGTAATCACAGGTAATAATCTACACTAGATTACAGGGGAAAAAAGGTTTTGACCATTAGTTGTATTGTTTGTAGGTTCCACTGTGAATAGTTTACGAAGGAAGGCTCCATGGTTGACATCCTTAGAATATCCTGCCATGAGAAAAACAAATGACATTGAAATTATAGTATGTCAATTTCCATATCTCAAAAAAAGATGATGTTGTGGCACTCAAATATCTTATTTTCCATATAAATATAATTAATGCAGAGAAAATTAATGTCACTAAGAAATGGCTGAAAGAACTAGTCCTCATCTAATTTTAGTCCAACATACATAAAAAATGCAATTTACTCATACAATGACTTGAATTATTATACACAGGCTTTTTATTTCTGTATTAAAATGAATTTAATTATTATTATTTTGGAGGGGGCTTAAAGTCAAACATTTCAAGCTTGTTTTTTATGAAAAGTGAAAGTCAAGCTTGTTTTTATGAACTATGAAAAAGTGGTTCGTAGGCTATTATTTATTCAAAGCATAAATAAATAAATGAAAACTGATACGCTGCTTAATAATATACAGTATGACAAACTTTTGTTGAGTTATGTAAAGAAAAAAAACAGGAAATGATATGTGACCATGTCACTTCTGAATTAAAAGTTCATAATAATAACAATAATTCAGTATTTAAAAATGTTTTTAAAACAATGATTAAGATGCGTACACTTGCATTTAAGGTGTAAGGAAATTATTTTATTACTTTTTATTTGATGGCTACACCACATGACATTTTTTATGTCATTGAAATAAAACTTGTCTTTAAATTATCTAACAGTTTTTCAAATCCATATGAAACCAACATGAAACCAAAGAGAACATTTCTAAGGGATGCAAACTAGATTTGTAAAATATTTATCTTTTTCACCCCGACATATACGCCACTAATCCAAGTAATGAACTAAATCTAATACAGATTCGATCAAAGTATTCATACCATCACTGTGGTCATCGCGTGCCATGCGTTTAGCTGCTCTGGTCATCATTACTCTGTCTCCCACTTTCTGTCTGTTACTCTGTTCTCCTCTAAGTTCCACAAACTGACTCAATCTCAGGTCTTTAACTGCAATCGACTGAATGTCCCCCAGGAAGAGCATCTGTAAGCTGGAAAGGCTGGTCAGAGCGTTTGCCTCCACTGCGGCCAGTTTACACCTACTTAGGTCAAGTACTTTAAGAGAAGAAAGGCTGTAGAGATGGTCTTTTAACAGTAGGGGGAGGTAGTTGCCTGATAGGTTCAGTGAGACTAAATGGCTGAAGAGGTTCAGGCGCTTGAAGCTGTCAGGGTGGGTTAAGTCTAACAGATTTTCAGACAGGTCCAGTTCGGTTACGTTCATCCAGATGTGCTTTGGTACCGATGTAAGTCTTTTCCCACTGCAGTCAAATGAAGCCTGAAAGAATAAAGAGGTATATGGATATGAAACTTACATATGGAATCAGAAAAAAACATGCATTTACATACACTATAATTTTGCCCTGTTCATTTAAGATTTAAAAACATTTTAAAAATGGCTTACCCACTTGCGGTTTTAAACATGAAACAAGAAATGCATTTTCTCACGATGTAAACCATTAAGAGACTGGTTAAACTTCTGTCACCAAAAACAGGAAACAAATGCCTACAAACAGGATATTCCTGATGTAGCAGCACTTGCTCTGGCTCAGGGAACAAAAGAGGCCAGAGTGTGTTGTTTTTCCTCACCATCTCTCTGTTGACCGTACATTGGCCCACAGTCTGGAGTGTGTAGCATGATCCTGAGACCAAAACACACAGGAGCACACACACTGTGTGTGTGGTAAACCCCATGTTTTCCTGCTTCCTGCAGAAATCACAATTAAAGATGATAAATAGCAAACACTGAAGTGGCCTTCAGTACTGCAATAGCTTGAGTTCTGGTGCCATTTCATAACTATATAACATCATATATCTTTGCTTTATTGGGTAGTCAAGGTTGGTTATTGACACTGTTAGTACAATGGAAAGAAGAATAGAATAGGTCCCACACCCTGAGACCAAAAAACACAGGAGCACACACACTGTGTGTGTAGTAAACCCCATGTTTTCCTGCTTCCTGCAGAAATCACAATTAAAGATGATAAATAGCAAACACTGAAGTGGCCTTCAGTACTGCAATAGCTTGAGTTCTGGTGCCATTTCATAACTATAAAACGTCATATATCTTTGCTTTACTGGGTAGTCAAGGTTGGTTATTGACACTGTTAGTACAATGGAAAGAAGAATAGAATAGGTCCCACACACTTTGTAGCTTGCAAATCTGTATATGCAACACTGTAAAAAGTATAAACTTACATTTATTAGTGAAACCTAGTATAGTCAGGTTGATTCAATCATATTAAATTATATTTTGGATTTGATTAAAAACTGTTTGTTTTGTTTGTATGTTACCCCTTGAGTGAAGCTCTGTGAAAGTTAACAAAAAAAATATTTTTTTAAACATTGTTAAAATCTAAAATATTTGTAGGCTATGACAGTGTGTTTTTTTCATTATTATTCTTTCAATACTTCATATATCCTATAGGACCATGTGTCATATTATCAATTGCAAAAGATTTGAAAAAATCTAAAATTCAAGAGGTTCCTGTAAACAGTAACAGGAACTCTAACATGCTGACACATTCAGCGATCCACCACAAGACTCAGCATAGCCCTACAGCAAACAACAACCTCGTGCATATAAAACACAAAGTAAACAATAAATAAAGTGTAGCACTACTTATGTAAGGAATAATTTACAGTTTGTGAGGCCAAATAATCCCTGAAAGGGCGATCAGGGCCCCGACACAAAGCAGAGAGGATTTTGATCACACTAAAGGGGTTTATTTTAAACATAATTTCACTTTTTAGCAAATAAATAAATAAATGGACATGAAACACCGATGTGATGGGATGTGTGGGAAAAAAAGTGATACTAGGCATGAACCATCAAAAATATGACAACTAGCGTCAGCTATTTAGGAAATTCCCTGAATGAGACAATGGCCAGTTATACAGTTTAGTCATTATTCTGCAAACATATTTAACCACAGAATGCTAAAATTGACCAATAAGAATCCAAGATTCCAGAGAGTCACATAACAAGGTGCAAAGTGCAGTACAAAACAATAAAGTCGATGTGTGCTGCTACAATGCATTTCAAAGAACTGTTCAAATGACAGAGGAAATAACCTAAAAAATTAACTTCTGGATTGTTAATGATTGCAAATATATTAGATCAAAATTTAATAATTCATCCAATAATACTAAATCTTATCTTAAAGGGGTCATATGATGTTGCTAAAAAGAACATTATTTTGTGTATTTGGTGCAGTGAGCAGAGGCGGCGGGCTTGAGAACGACGCGGCCGGCGGATTCGACAAAGGAGCTTCCGGAGGGCTTGCGGCAACCACATGTGACGACCCCAGGCTGGACTCCGCTTCGTCCACAGTGAAAGCCGATCCGGCGATCCACAGTGCAAAGTTGTTGTATTTCCTCAGCGACCAGCACGGATCAGCTCCAGGCATGACGAAACAGACATCATCCTCTTTTGGAAGACCAAACAAAGTAGTTTCGCTTTCACAACGAAACACACAGCGCCTTCACAACATGGCGGTGGTGACAACAACAATGTGATGTTTACAAACAAATTTCGGGAGGAGCATGCACGGATAATTAACACGGCCAGTTCATCATTAGTGACTACACCATGTATCCAATCGGCGCAAGATAAAACTCCCATAAATAACCAAGTACGCCCTACCTTCGTTATCTCTCGACTTTCAGCATTGGTACATCCAATCGCCGCATGATGTCCGAGACGGAATTGTTCCCTGAGGAAAACACCTTCGACAGTACAGCTCCTCCCGCATCTACAGCTGACGTTCAGCACGCCAGTGCTCCGCTGGACACCCCAACTGAGCCCGCGGCTGCACCTCGGGGCCGCAGGCCTTCCCGCATCGCCGCCTCTCATACCTTCAGATGCCGAGATTCTCCTTCACCCTCACCTTCCAGGCGTCAGCCACCTTCTCCAACATCCTCCTATGCCTCGGCTCTCTCCTCCGCTCCAGCTACGGAGAAATGGACCGTGCCAAAGTTACGCCAAGCGCTTTCAAACGCCGGCATCCTCGCTCCTCACCGTATGAACAAGGCGGAGCTACAAGCCCTCTACGCTTCGCTCCAGGCGGGGGCGCCACTTCCAATCGACACTCCTCCGTCCAAAGCAAAGGACAAAACAAACCGGGGCCGCGGTGCTCCTTATTCACGGCCCGATCCAACTACCACGCCACCAAGAACAAGCTTCCGACTATCTGGCCGCAGCAGAAGGCCTTCGGCAAGCCTGGGCCGCGCACCTGATCCAGCAGCAAACATCTCCCGATCCTCTGAACGTCGGCCAGCAGACCCTCCAGGCGACGCACTGGCGCGCGCCTCCACAAGCCGCCGAAATAGCGTGAGCACGCCTCCGCTAGCGGCGCTGCCCCATCCCCAGTCTCTGTTTTACCCCACCCTTAACCCTCTCCCCTACCCATGGCCCCCAGCCCCACCATCCAGCTCTAGCGCGAGGCTTCCTCAGCTAGCAGCAAAAGC
>NW_015505366.1:554650-561049 GCF_001515645.1 Sinocyclocheilus grahami
CTTTAAATATATAAAATATAAAAACTCTTTAAATATAAAAAACGTACTTGCAGTATGTGAGTCAGAACAGCCGGCATTGTAGTCTACTCTACCAGGATCAGGAAACGTTCCTCCATAAAATGTGCTGCACACATCTGAATATTTGTGTTGAAGTGTTCTGGAACAGTGTTGTAAATACAACTTAACCACTGATTTCTAGACGTGTCCATTTTTGGAAGGCCAAACAAAGTAGTTTCGCTTTCACAACGAAACACAGCGTCACACACGGTGGCCTAGAGTGAGCGGTGGCGGCCTAGAGTGAGCAGAGGCCGGGGGCTACAGTGAGCAGAGGCGGCGGGCTTGAGAACGACGCGGCCGGCGGATTCGACAAAGGAGCTTCCGGAGGGCTTGCGGCAACCACATGTGACGACCCCAGGCTGGACTCCGCTTCGTCCACAGTGAAAGCCGATCCGGCGATCCACAGTGCAAAGTTGTTGTATTTCCTCAGCGACCAGCACGGATCAGCTCCAGGCATGACGAAGCAGACATCATCCTCTTTTGGAAGACCAAACAAAGTAGTTTCGCTTTCACAACGAAACACACAGCGCCTTCACAACATGGCGGTGGTGACAACAACAATGTGATGTTTACAAACAAATTTCGGGAGGAGCATGCACGGATAATTAACACGGCCAGTTCATCATTAGTGATTACACCATGTATCCAATCGGCGCAAGAGAAAACTCCCATAAATAACCAAGTACGCCCTACCTTCGTTATCTCTCGACTTTCAGCATTGGTACATCCAATCGCCGCATGATGTCCGAGACGGAATTGTTCCCTGAGGAAAACACCTTCGACAGTACAGCTCCTCCCGCATCTACAGCTGACGTTCAGCACGCCAGTGCTCCGCTGGACACCCCAACTGAGCCCGCGGCTGCACCTCGGGGCCGCAGATATCTCTCTCTTTAGCACGGAACGCACACACCAAAGGACGTCCAGCACCCCTCTAACATTAAGCCTTGTTTTGGGGGGCCGTAAATGCAGGTATCTGGCTGCTGTCCTGTTTTAAATAGCTTTTTGGGGAGCGTTTTTTAGGCCGGGCTGAACACCGAGCTCGGACCCCTCTCCCCGGACAGGGGGGGGGGTGCCCCGGGCTCGGGAGTCTTGCCAAGCTCGGAGCCCTCTCCCTGGACAGCACGCCAAATACGCATAACCCTTTATTAATTATAAGAAAGTGCGAACTCGTGAAGTGATGTTTACAAACAAATTTCGGGAGGAGCATGCACGGATAATTAACACGGCCAGTTCATCATTAGTGACTACACCATGTATCCAATCGGTGCAAGAGAAAACTCCCATAAATAACCAAGTACGCCCTACCTTCGTTATCTCTCGACTTTCAGCATCCCTCCGCCACCCCGACCTCGCACCTTCAGCATAGTTTCTACCCCAGCACGGGGAGAAGCATTCGGGGGGAGCGTTTTTTAGGCCGGGCTGAACACCGAGCTCGGACCCCTCTCCCCGGACAGGGGGGGGGGTGCCCCGGGCTCGGGAGTCTTGCCAAGCTCGGAGCCCTCTCCCTGGACAGCACGCCAAATACGCATAACCCTTTATTAATTATAAGAAAGTGCGAACTTGTGAAACTACAGTGAGAATAAAAGTTACGCCTTCTTTCTTTGCTTGGCGTTATGCAAATCTTCCCGCATCGTGACGTAGGTATGTGGGGGCGTGTTAGAACGAGCCGTTTTAGGTAGGCGTGGTTGACTCTTTACTTTTATAAAGAATATCTCTTTGAATTTGAGACTTTAGTCTTTGCAACTTTACAGATCTTCTTTATGCACCAAGAGCTTGTAACACTCCAAAGAGAAAGAAAAAATTTAAATCGCATCATATGACCCCTTTAAAACAATTTTACTAAAAATTAAATATTAACTGCCATCTTAAGTTTGTAAAGTAGAATAAAAAAAAGTGTTGTAGTGAATAGGAATAAACAACCTGATCTCATGAAAAAGAATAACTAGGCCTATTTGAAGAGGTGGCAATTTGTGATTTGTAAGGAAATGTTTTTTTTTAGCTAGCATGAAGGTCCACCCCTAAAACTGTCAGATTGCACAAAAACATGCAAATTATATTGTAAAATAGTTACGGATTGGCATGTGAATGTGTTGGAATAATACATGTGTGCATATGTATGAAACAGAGAGTGTTTGTATGTTCCATCTTTAATATTTCCTACTTATCTCCTTGTGGCTTCCACAGGGGCCACATTTGAGGGTCCAGTATTGTTTTATAGGGGCCCTTCCTCTCATTCTCTCCCTCTCCCACTATTCATTTCAGGCTGTAAACACTCCTCAGGAGCTGCTTTTATCTCTTCCTGTCTCAGGACGCCCCCGTAACAGCATACCTGCAGGATCTGAGAGTCAGCCAAGTGTCTGCACATTCGTATGATTATAAATGTGAGAAAGACAGCTTCAGAAAAGGTGTGGTAGAGGAACTTGATAGGATCCTGACTTCACCTTTATCTCCTTACGCTACTTGCAAACTAACAGCCCCCAGATGCTTTCCCAGACCTCACTGTGTGTGTCCGAACACACTGCGGAAATACGGCACAGAAAGGAGTCTTTCACTTGACCTTCTCAAGATCAAGTATATACTATATACACACCCTCCCCCATTTATTCCTAGGTTGTATGTTACTGATTACTTTGGCACTAAGGACTGTGCATTGTTGTTTTCGCATGTAAAAGAAACGGAAAACTATAATGTTCAACACAGCTTTTGATTGATCAATTTACCTGCATGAAGTTCCTGAAAAGTTAGAAAGAAGCTTCTATGTTTATGTTTATCCTTAACATTTTGTTTTTTATTAGCATTAGTGCAGTGCACAAAATAAGAATATAGTAGGAGTTGGGTTAGGCCTACCTTTTCAAATGTTCCTGTGATCATCAGTTTAGCAAGTAGCTTATGTGCGGTTAACTATATTGATTCCCATAATAGTCTAATTTACCTTCCCTAGCAGTTGGCTTGTTATGGTTGACAACAGAATGTAAAATGACATGAGGGTTGACAGGTGGAAATGTGAGATTGTTAAACATTAAGCTAGCAACCTAGAATGATGTATTAAGATATTGTTCTCCTGCTCATATGTGCCAAAGAGATCACATGTTGGGCTTTGCATTGCTTTAGTCATGTTAAAAAGCTATTTCACAAACATATACATATATAGAGATGAATGTTTGCATCAGAATACAGTTAAATAAATGTTATGAGGCAACTTACCTGAGATTCGGATCTTCTGTTTATTCAGAATATGTCGAAACTGGTGGTTTTTCTCCTCAGACGTCACATTTTAACATGGAGAGGTTCATTTTTGTTAGCCATTTCCAAGATTAAGGAAATGTCAGGTAGGTTGAGCAAAGGTTGCTGGAGGTGTGCCTTTAGCTTGTCATTCTCAGATAAAGTTCATTTGTAACTGAATGTCAAATGGAGCTATCCTTCTCTCTCACCTTGCAGTTGACATTTGAACTGATGACTCAAAATATCTTAACACACATGCAATCTATACATTTTAACACATATATCATTTTTTTTTACATTTTTAAAACTGTTCGATTTTAATATTTATATAATCTAAATAATTATAATATTTATATTTTAACTAAATATAGACATTTTGAAATAGGCTATTCAGGCAATTCAACTTTTATTGCTGAAATAATATGAAACAATCAAATGATAAGAAATTTAAAAAATATTTCAACAAGCACTAACAAAAAGCATTTATACAAATTATATTATTATATATATTATTATATTTATTAGCTCTGGTCTACATAAACAATCTATAATCTACATTAATTAGTACATTCGCTCACTGCTGACCACGGACAAGGACTTGGTATGTGTGCAAAAAAGGAAAAGGAGGAAAGGACGGATAGAGAATCATAGCACAGTATGAGTGCAGCTGTGATGGCTTCACTCTCTTTAACAGGAAAAAACAACCTGAGCTCCACAACAATGGACAGTTTGTCTTATAGGAGACATAAATGGTCAAGGTGTCCTTGTTTGGCACTTAAAATGCTGTTATTGTTGTTTGCATGAGAGCATCTGTCAGCATCTGGCATGTAACACCTTCACTAACAGGCTTTCTCTCTCACCACAAACACACCGAATAAATTTGTCTATAACTACTGCATTTATTATACATTCCTGTATCTCAAACAGTAGAGCATAATGCTTGCAACACCAAGGTCATAGGGTCAATTCCTAGGGAATGCATGAACTGATTAAATGTATACCCTGAATGCAGTGTAAGTCACTTTGGATAAAAGCAACTGCCAAACGTATGTGCATTTGTTTTTCTTCTCTTTCCACATTTATTAACCTCTATAATTTGCCCCCAAATCTGCCCCAATGTTTTTGATATATGACCCAGGCACCTCACGTCCCAGACGGATTGTTTAGCTGGGAAAGCCCATGCATCTGATCACTTCGGTGGTCTTACACTCCCTATTGGCATCTGCAAAACACTCATTTCCTTTGGTAATGGGAGCTGAAAGTCAAGTTCCCTGCAAAAAGTATTTTGTCCTAGTGGTATGTTAATTGTGATTTTATCACCAGAGTGTTTTGCTTGGCCTCACTCTGTGTTTGAGCACACACACACGTCCACTTCAATGTACCTTTTTTGCCCACATAATTTCACAGAAATGCCGCAAGTGTGGCCTCATCTTAAGGCAAAAAGTGTAATGTTTACTTTCAAACAGTGATGGGCTGGGCAATATCGACACTACCATTAAATTAGCAACGCTAAGTTATCTATGTTTCAGTAATGAGTCGTCGCTATTTTCTTTTTTAATAATTGTTTTAAATAATATAGCTTTTCAGTAGCAAAGATATTTTTGTTATTGTTGCAGAGTACAGTTGTGAACCACTACAACAGTAATTTTTTTTTTGACTCAACAAGACAAAATGATATCTGATTTGGAAATGAATGACTCTTTTGAACAATTCTTTCCAATGAATCAATCTAACCAGTCAGACTAATCTAAAGACACAAGCTATTATCAGTTTGCGCTTGAATCGATCCCGGCGGTTCCAGCGTAAATGACTCATTGACTCAACTGAATCATTTAGTCAGTTGCTCTAAACTACACAGACATTATTATTATTATTTAAAAAAAAAATTTATAGTAGGAGAGTAGTTTGTAGCTTACTTACTTGGCTAACTAGATTTTTTGAGTATCTTGCCCAACAACATTTACAAAATGAATGATTTATTGTAAAATACAGTGGCCATGAATCTCTGTGTATGAAAGACCTTATCAATTTGAAAACATTATAGGGGGTTCAGCAAATAATTAGATATGAGAGGGAACTGTTGCTCTTAGACTTCCAACTTAAATACACGTGTAAGTAATCCAACAACGCTTCTATTGTCAGTGAAAGTTCCTTGCAATAACCATTTCTGGGAATGAAACTACATGCTGGACAACAGGGGACGTTCTTAGATATGCATACCACTGGTGTGATTATTACTTTGTGCAGTTTTGAAATACCGGTGCCAAACTTACATTCAAACATAAAACTGATGGCAGCAGCCATCAATACAGTTCATTCATTAAAATCCCCATTAGGACTCTCATGATTGATTCTGTAATTTTAGCAGCCTTTGGGATGTCATTAAGAACCATTGTGCAGAAGTGTTTAGGCCTGCATGCTCACCACTGTACCAGCAGGAACTCAAAAATAAATTTGTGAGTTCTGGTTCAGACCCAGTGCATGCTGGTTCAGAGGCAAGTGGTCATTACTCTAGCTGTTTTCTAGTGGGTCTCATGGGAACCGGGTGGTGGACTGAGCAAACACTCAGCAGACAGGAGACCAGCGGTTCTTCCTGTTTCTGCATGCTTGCTGTTTGATTCCTGCCAGTTTCCTGGTCACATATCAGCTCCCGCAGCACTGCTTCCTGCCATAGAGTCTCCAGTGACTGCCGCTACTAAGCACGCTCTCATGTACAATTCTTACATTTTTCATTGTATCATTTTATGTCTGCATGGGATGACTACTTTTTGGTCATCTTTCTTCTTTGATTAATTTGTATCTTTATCAGAGGTGTAAAGTATTGGAGTAATACTGACTGCCGAAACCAACACATCCACTGCAAGAAGGCATCGGCTTTTTAATTTTACTTAACATTATTTTATTTATCCATTATACTGAAGACACCTTTTTGAAAGATATTGTTTTTTGCTTGTTTGTTTTGTTTTGTAATTTTGAGGTGTTCGGTTTTATTTTGGTTTTAGAAAATAAACGTGATTGCTCTCCTCACAAATGAACTCTTTCTTGTTTTTGTTTAATGCTCTCTGTGCCTTGCCCTGGACTTTAATGTCACTTCCTGTCTCCCGTGGTGTTTGTAGTCAG
>NW_015505366.1:561489-578499 GCF_001515645.1 Sinocyclocheilus grahami
CATGGTCGGGAGGGAGTTCAGCTTCCTGACAGCTTGATGGATGAAGCTGTCCTTCAGTCTGCTGGTCCTGGCCTGGAGACTCCGCAGTCTCCTCCCTGATGGCAGCAGACTGAAGAAGCTGTGTGTCGGGTGGGTGGGATCACTTGCAATGCAGAGGGCTTTGCGGGTGAGACGGGTGTTGTAGATGTCCTGAAGGGAGGGGAGAGAGGCACCAACGATCTTCTCAGCTGCTCTCACTATGCGTTGAAGTGTCTTGCGGCAGGACGCGTTGCAGGTGCCATACCACACAGTGATGCAGCTGGTCCGGATGCTCTCGATGGTGCCTCTGTAGAAGGTGCACATGATGGGGGCCGGGGCTCTGGCTCTTCTCAGTTTGCGGAGGAAGTAGAGACGCTGCTGTGCTTTCTTGGCCAGTGCTGCGGTGTTGTCAGTCCAGGAGAGATCCTCTGTGATGTGCACACCCAGGAACTTGGTGCTGCTTACCCTCTCCACAGTCACACCATTGACGGTCAGAGGGGCATGCTGAGTGCGCACTCTCCTGAAGTCAACAACAATCTCCTTCGTCTTCTCCACATTCAGAGAGAGATTGTTGTCACTGCACCACCCGGCCAGGCGGCTCACCTCGCTCCTGTAGTTTGTCTCATCTCTGTTGCTAATGAGACCCACTACAGTCGTGTCATCCGCAAACTTGATAAGGAGGTTGGAGTTGTGTGACGGTGTGCAGTCGTGGGTCAGCAGAGTGAAGAGGAGGGGGCTCAGCACACATCCTTGGGGGGCTCCAGTGTTCAGTGTGATGGTGCTGGATGTGTTGCTGCCGACCCGAACTGCCTGAGGTCTTCCAGTCAGGAAGTCCAACAGCCAGTTACACAGCGAAGTGTTGAGCCCCAGCTGGACCAGTTTGTGAATGAACTGTTGAGGGATGATTGTGTTGAATGCTGAACTGAAGTCTATGAACAGCATTCTGACGTATGAAAAGCGTATTAGGTACGCTTTACACCTCTGATCTTTATATACATCATACTCATGTCCTTTGTCCATGTCCTTTCTGTGCAGTAGCCTATTTCAAGATAAATTCACAACCTTAACAAAAATTAATTCTTATTAGTTTTTTTGTTTATGATTATATAGTGAACATAATTGTTAATTATTGGTATTAGTTTGTCTAAAATATACTATACTATTTGATAAAAGTATAGAAATACAACAGGTTTCTAAAAATATTTAAAATAACAGTGAAACAGTTTTTACAAAAGTTTTGCTTGTTTTATTTTTCAATGTTTCTTTATCAAGTTTAACATCAAGGTTTACGAAAATCGCATTACTTTTTATGCATCATTAACAGTGCTCATGAAAACTATATATATATATATATATATATATATACAACTTATCAACAATCTAATCTATTATTACTCATGCATAAAAATGGTGCATGCATAATACTGAGATAACAACAACACTTTAACATATAACTGTAAAAATATGACCTGCTTTTTTGACATTTGAACCTCATTTGCATGTATTAACATGTTGGCAAAAATCTACTTTGAACTTCACAAGAGTTATCTTGAGTAAAAGCACTTGTAGCTACACAAGAGGAAATGTTGCTCTGGGGATGTAGCTCAGTGGTGGGGTGCATGCTTTAATTTGTTTCATGCAAATTATTGGAATAGAATTTCAATGCTGTCATGGGGAGTTCAGACGACTGTTTTTAATAGCATTTGTAAACCTTCAAAAGCAAAAAAGTTTATAATTGGGATGTAGCTCAGTGGTAGAGTGTGTGATTGTTATGTATGAGGTCCTGGGTTCTCTTTAAGTAAAAACTGTACACTTTGTTTTTAGACCTTTGAACCTTGTGTGCATGCATAAACATGTTGAAAGAAATCTATTATTTATCTTGAGTAAAAAGCACTTGAAACTACAAGAGGAAAAAGAAACCTTCAATTGGAGATGTAGCTCAGTGGAAGAGCACATGCTTTGCATGTAAGAGGTGTTGGGTTCAATCCCCAGCATCTTCAAGCACTGTTAAACCTTTAATCCATTTCATCCAAATTTGAGCAAAAGAATTTCAATTTGGTCATGTAGAGTTACCACAACTGGATTTACAGTAATATCATTTATAAAACTTCAGAAGCAGGAAAGACTGTTTCTAAACAATTACCAAAAATGAGTCGTCCAAAACTTCAGAATTGTACATTGGATGGCAGAATTATAAAAGAACCATAAAAAATCCAACTGAAACTAATTTTTGTTATATTGTGTAATGTATATTACACAAAAATTGCATCACCGAGCAATGACTAACTTTAGTTCTTTTCATGTTTTTGTTTTGTTGTTGTGTAAATGTTTAAGTAAATATTCAAGATAATTATTCAAATTAAATATAAAAGCTACACTTCGGGTGACCTGAGTTAATGTCTGAAGTAAAGTCCAGACTGTGGTCCTTGCAGAAAATGACAAAAATGGCATTACAAAAATAAAGAAAAAAACTAATAAAAGGATTAAAATAAAAGGAATAAAAAGACTAAAAATAAAACATGGATGGATGGACCGACAGAGAGAGAGATAAATAAGTAATTTCAGACATCACATGCATATTCATTTTTTTTTTAAATATACTGCATAAGAATGACCCTTCTCATAAAGAAACATTTTGGTGTGTGTGTGTGTGTGTGTGTGTGTGTGAAAACTGTTGAATTATAAAGTCATCCAGGGGTCTCTACAAAACTACACTACTGAGTCCTGTTATGATTAGTACTTCCTTACATCTGAATTAATGACACAGCATTCTCGGCTGATTGAGGAAAATGGGTCAGATGCGTTCACCTATCAACCAAACATTTCCAAAATCACAACTTGTACACTCACATAATCTTCAGCTGGGGTCATATCCATTTGTTGATGTTGAACATAATAGAAACATATTTTCTCCTTGATCTTTTGCTTTAAGCATGTGCCAGCAGCAGTCTAAATCATTCATTTATACATAGTCAGAAACAACATACACAGATGTAACAGATCTAACAGCAGCAGATCTGAAGGAAGCACCTCTGCTTTCGTTCATCCTCTCCATCATGCACTCCAAATTCAGTCTGTGTAGTGACCCCTCACTGACCCACGCGGCCTCTCCATCCTATGTTATACATGGATCTGAATGGCACTGGAAGAGCTGGCAGACAGTGGGACCCATAGCGAGATGCCCTGCTGTGTGCGGAACATGGATTTCCACTGTACTACCACACCCTAAGCCAACATGGAAATGAGAGGCTAGACTGATGTTTATTGTTCTTAGATAAGGTCCTATTAACATTTCAAAACCACAATGCTAACGATGTAAGCAATACTGTAAATGAACAGCCATAGTCATAAAGAGCCGAATTATGAGTTTAAATTCAGGGTTTAGGTACAAATGGCTTGTTGATAAACTATATACTACCAATCAAAAGTTTGAGGTAGGTTAGATTTTTTTTAATAAATGCTTACCAAGGCTGCATTTATTTGATCAAAAATAGAGTTAAAACACTATAAAAATTTTAAATAATGGTTTCTATCTTAATATACTGTGTGTGTGTGTGTGTGTGTGTGTGTGTGTATATACATATATATTTATATATATATATATACATATATAGGATTTTATATATATATGTATATTTTCCCCCCATGATTCTTTGATGAATCAAAATGTCAAAAGAACAGCATTTATTTGAAATAGAACATTTTGTAATAATTTCAAGTCTTTACTGTCACTTTTGCCCATATGCAGATATCTAAAATATATTGATATATGCAGCAACAACATATATAAAACATATTAGAACAATTTCATATATTAACATATATTTAGCCCATACAAATATGTATGTTTATGTATGTGTAATTTTTGGACATACAGTATATGTCACGTACATGTATATCCATCCTAAAACCTGTCAATACATGTTGATATTATATAAGTAAATATAAAAGATAGACAATGTATTTTAAAAATTCATTACAAAAACATACAGAGTTTTGTTTATATGTTTTAATAAAGTTCCATATATAAATAAAATATTGTTGACATATAAGGTTGCTACATACTGTATAGCAATATTACCTTTGATATAGGACAATATATGTCATCACACTGCCTCCGTCGGCTTGCCTTCTTCGCATAGTGCATCCTGGTGCCGTGTGTTTCCCAGGTAAGCGACGCACACGCAGCCAGCCATCCACATGATGTAAAAGAAAACGTGATTCATCAAACCAGGCCACCTTCTTCCATTGCTCCGTGGTCCAGTTCTGATGCTCACGTGCCCACTGTTGGCGCTTTCGTCAGTGGACAGGGGTCAGGGGTCAGCATGGGCACCCTGACTGGTCTGCGGTTATGTAGTCCCATACATAACAAACTGCGATGCACTGTGTATTCTGACACCTTTCCATCAGAGCCAGCATTAACTTCTTGACCAATCTGAGCTACAGTAGCTCGTCTGTTGGATCAGACCACATGGGCCAGCCTTCGCTCCCCATGGGCATCACTGAGCCTTGGCCACCCATGACCCTGTCGCTGGTTCACCACTGTTCCTTCCTTGGACCACTTTTGATAGATACTGACCACACAAGAAGAAGTAGAAACACCCCACAAGAGCTGCAGTTTTGGAGATGCTCTGACCCAGTCATCTAGCCATCCCAATTTGGCCCTTGTCAAACTCACTCAAATCCATACGCTTGCCCATTTTTCGTGCTTCTAACACAACGACTTTGAGGACACTAAAAGGTGCCATGATGAAGAGATAATCAGTGTTATTCACTTCACCTGTCAGTGGTCATAATGTTATGCTGCTATGCCTAATCGGTATACAGTATATATATATACATATATACTGTATATATATATATATATAGGCCTGTCACGATAACAACTTTTTGTTGTGCGATATATTGCCACAGAAATAAAAGCGATATTATTGTCATTTTAAAGACCATTTTATGCCACTGAATATATAATCACAATGTAACAGCATAATAATGCAAGAAGGCCTACACACTTCCAAATGCCAACCAATTTTCATTTTTAAGAATATTTAGATCATGGAAATTAAGTATCAAAATATTAGATACCTTAAAAAACCTGAATAAATAGTAAATAAACATTTTCTAACAAAAAGTTCAAAGCAACAAGTAGAAAAAAAGCAAAACTGCGCAAGGATGGCAAGACCATAAACAAGACCATATCTGCAGATTAAACTTTTTTTTGTAAAATCATTTTTTTAAATTTGAATTAGCACTTCATGACTACACCACGTTATGTACAAGAAGCTGCAAAAGACACAGGCGCAAGTGGAATGTACAAAACATGGTGAATTAATTTTTAAGTAAATATAATGGGCGATATATTGCGTCACTAAAAATTATTGAGGTCATGTACATATATTGCGCGATAAGTCGATATATTGATTATTGCGACAGACCTAATTGTATATTGTTTCTTTTTAAAAAATATGTTAAATTTATATAAGAGAAATTAGATTAAGTGTAACTTTTTTTCTTTTACATTTTATTTACACATTTATTTATTTATTTATTTAGTTTTTGATAATTCTGAATTAACTAACGTAAATATTACTTTAAATATTATAAATATAATATAAATAAATTATAAATTATAAATAATATTAAATATAAATATAAAAATATAAAATAATAATATAAAATATTATTTAAATATTATAAATATTCCATGTAGACTCTTTTTGAAACAAGACAAGTCAAGAAAAGTATAATTAGAGAATGCTTGATCTGGATGCTCAGTGGTTAGGGAGGTTTGGCCCATTATATGGCAAAAACGTTTGCATTGTTTACGTAGGAAGGAAAGGAAATATGAATTGAGAGTGTAACAGTGGGCAGGGTGAAGATGTCTCAGGCTGCACATGCACACTCTTGAGACAAAAGCTGAGGAGCAGCTTTTTCCCTTCCTTTGTCCTTTGTTTTTTACTCTCTCTCTCTTTCCCTTGTACTTACACTCTCCACATCCTCCTATTTCAGCTTCCCTATCCTTAACCCTATCTGTTAAAGATCCTCTTATCTCTGTCACTCTACATCTGGCTGACTAGGTAAAAACACAAAGACATCTTCTTTTCCCTCAAACCATGTTTATTATTTCACGGATATGGACATCCATGCCAGATGGAAATTTTTATATGATTGTTCCATTGGGCCGATGGTGAAATTGTATGAGTTTTCAACAAACATCTTTTCAAGACGTGTGGGAAGAGATGACAGATTTTCAAGGAGAGGTTTTACGGCTGGTGCCGTAATTTTAGCCCCGCTATCACAAGAGGAATTCCGGCAGGGACCTAAGGGTATAATGGAGCACCTATAGCAGTATGAGTCCCATGGTGAGCTTCCTCAACAGGGCTGCATGCCCATGAGACCGGCTTCTGTATCGCCAGCTCATACTCTCACATTCTTCCACATTCAATGCAGCGGCACTCAAGGAGTGAGTCAGTGCGTGTGGAGGCCTGCCAGCTCTCATCACAATGGGTGGAAATGGGAATTTAATACAAACTTTCTCACATAGCCACAATACATCTAATAACACTCACAGTTGTCCCCTCCCTAGTCAATAACAATTATAGTTGTATTTAAGGTTATCATAATCATGCTTATGTATGAGATTCCCACGATTTATCTTGCACAATGTAAAAGTCTTCAATGTCACTTTTGGTCAATTTAAAGCATCCTTGCTGAACCCTTACTGAACTGGCCCCAAACTTTTGAATGCATAAACGCATAAATAACTTTTTCTTTTTAAAACAACAGCATTTTATTTATTTATTTGTTTGTTTGTATGTTTTTATCTTTAAACTTAAATAGCAAATAGTCCTTAATTTCTTAAAAGTACAAATAGTTTGTACTTGTTTTATGATATTTTATTTATTATTTAATTATTCTTATGTTTGAGATTCCCAAAATTTAACTCACTTGATGTAAAAGTCTTTGCTGTCATTTTGGTCTATTTAATGCATCCTTGCTGAAGGATTAATTTTTATTTACTTATTTTTTTTCACTGACCCTAAACTTGGAATGGTAGTATATATTCCATATTTGCATAAAATGTATGTTTATATTATTATTACATTTATATCGGGCAAAGTGATGTAACTGGTATGTAAGTATGTATGTATGCATTTATTTATTTATTCATTCATTCATCTTAGTTCACGTAAATAGTAGGCCTACTTATTATTATTTTTAATTTACAAATACAATAACTCCAGACTTTTATGAAGCTATTTATGACTAGAAGTGCAGAGACAGGAACATATCATTATTATTGCTCTTACTTGAGGGTCTTTTGACTTGGGATAGAAACCACCTAGCAACTATCAAGAGCAAACTAGCAATGCCCTAGTGTTGTGTTGGAAAGTTGGAAAGTGCACAAAACACCACTTTCACCTACACTGAAAAAAAAGTCATAGTTTATCATTTAAAGATAATGAATCCTTATTGTATTCTGTTACTAGGTAACTAGGCAATAAAGTTTCAGCAACACTGTGGTAACCACTTGAGCATTCAAAAAATAAAATAAAAACTTTCAAAAAAAATTTAATATAAAAATAAAAACACTGAAGCCTTTTGATTTCCTTTACATGTGTACTGGCCACCAGTGAGTGCTTTGTCTCTTGAACTCAAAATGCCTTGAGTCTTTGTCTGCCGACAAGAGAAAATAATTGCCATTCATCATCACTTTCATAATAAATAGGAGGCAAAGCAATTACTGTGGGACTACAAAAGGTGACTGGGACAATAGACGGCAGTCTGGGGGGAGTGCGGTGGTTAAATCTAGTCTCTCTAAGTACCTTGTTCTTGTGAATGTTTTTCCCACCCTGGCTCCATGCAGCCACAGAATATGTTGACACAGTGTCTACTACTTTCACGAGCGGCTTCCTCATCCAAACACTTTATCATCCAATGCTTTATCAGCCAGTTTTTTGTATATACACAAATACACATACACCCAATACAAAAACATACATATCCAAGACACACTAGGATATAAAGAAAGGACAAAAGCAACAATGCAAATCATATTTTTACATATTGTTCTTTTATTCATAGAATATGACTATTGATACTATAACATTTTGCCAAAAAAGATCTGTGCATGCAACCTTATTGCTTATTTTTACAAAAACATGTGGGGTTGGTATGTTTAATAATTTTGAAAGAAGTCTCTTATGCTGAAAAAGCTGCATTTATTTGAAAACAAACAAACAAACAAACAGTATATTGTGAAATATAATTACAATTTTAAAATAACTGCTTTTTATTTTAATGTATAAATTGTGATTTATTCCTGTGATGGCAAAGCTGCCATTACTCCAGCCTTCAGTGTTACATGATCCTTCATATATCATTCTAATATGCTGATTTTGTGCCCTAGAAATATCATTATTATTATTATTAAGCTATGCTACTTAATATTTTTGTGATACATATTTTTCAGGATTCTTGTTGAACAATGTTATTGTAAACTTATAAATGTGTTTAATATTACTTTTTATCAATTTAATGCATTCCAGCTAAATAAAAGCAATGATTTCTTTTTTAAAAAATACATTTTTGAACGATAATGTATGCTAAATAATAAAAATGATCCATTAAATAATAATAACTACTATGATGCATCAAAGACTCTAAGTCTTTGGATGCGTCATAAAGTTTTTCTTTGCAGTAACTGTAAATATTTAAAATGTGATGATAAATGTAATGTGTTTGCATTTGTGTTTCACTTATGTGACCAAATGGGCAGGATGTGGGAGTGACCTGTGAAGATGACCTGCTATTTGTGTCTGAACAGTGCAGAGTTCATAAATATATGTACCAACAATGCACACAAAAGCAAGAAGACCTTCGCCTCAGACAGCACTTCTAAAAACAGCAACAAGTTAGATGTTTCTAGTCTAAATCAGCACTTACAAATCTACAACTAAACTCTGTTTTATTATCTGTGTGCAAAAAAGAAATTACTTTTTATCTGTCTTTTGCTCTTGGAGTGGAAAACAGGAAAGTCAGAACAATGTCAGTCTGAGTCAGCTTTGATTTTGTGATGTTATCATGAAACAGACAGAAAACATATATGCATTCATTTCAAAAACCATCCCTCTACAAATTAGTGAAATGTGCAAAGACGGTGTAAATGGGTCTGTAGGCATGCGGCGGTGGGCTTTTCCTCTGCAATTAAACTAGAGATGACTGAGCATTTAGACAAAACATAAAGTCAGGGATTGTTTCTCGTTTCCTGGCAATGACTGATGTAAGTATTAACAAGATGCCTGCAGCACCATGGAGCTCATTTACACAGTAGGCAAATATGGCATTACACTATTCTCTGATATTACAGTAATCTCTGTTCTTTATGACAGTTTGCTGCCTTGAGTGATGGGGATATTAAAAGACGATGAATCCAGACTGTGCCAGTGCATCATTAGCAGCCTTAAAAAGAACAGTTGACAGGAAACATCTGAATTTTCACAAAATATGCGATCACCTGACTTAGTAAATCAGTCCACATTTAACCTCTGAGAATGCTGACATGAAACAGTATTTTGGGCACACTTTCTTTCCTTAGTTGTGTGTGTGTCTATATATATATATATATATATATATATATATATATATATATATATATATGACAGATTTTCAAGGAGAGGTTTTACGGCTGGTGCCGTAATTTTAGCCCCGCTATCACAAGAGGAATTCCGGCAGGGACCTAAGGGTATAATGGAGCACCTATAGCAGTATGAGTCCCATGGTGAGCTTCCTCAACAGGGCTGCATGCCCATGAGACCGGCTTCTGTATCGCCAGCTCATACTCTCACATTCTTCCACATTCAATGCAGCGGCACTCAAGGAGTGAGTCAGTGCGTGTGGAGGCCTGCCAGCTCTCATCACAATGGGTGGAAATGGGAATTTAATACAAACTTTCTCACATAGCCACAATACATCTAATAACACTCACAGTTGTCCCCTCCCTAGTCAATAACAATTATAGTTGTATTTAAGGTTATCATAATCATGCTTATGTATGAGATTCCCACGATTTATCTTGCACAATGTAAAAGTCTTCAATGTCACTTTTGGTCAATTTAATGCATCCTTGCTGAACCCTTACTGAACTGGGCCCCAACTTTTGAATGCATAAACGCATAAATAACTTTTTCTTTTTAAAACAACAGCATTTTATTTATTTATTTGTTTGTTTGTATGTTTTTATCTTTAAACTTAAATAGCAAATAGTCCTTAATTTCTTAAAAGTACAAATAGTTTGTACTTGTTTTATGATATTTTATTTATTATTTAATTATTCTTATGTTTGAGATTCCCAAAATTTAACTCACTTGATGTAAAAGTCTTTGCTGTCATTTTGGTCTATTTAATGCATCCTTGCTGAAGGATTAATTTTTATTTACTTATTTTTTTTCACTGACCCTAAACTTGGAATGGTAGTATATATTCCATATTTGCATAAAATGTATGTTTATATTATTATTACATTTATATCGGGCAAAGTGATGTAACTGGTATGTAAGTATGTATGTATGCATTTATTTATTTATTCATTCATTCATCTTAGTTCACGTAAATAGTAGGCCTACTTATTATTATTTTTAATTTACAAATACAATAACTCCAGACTTTTATGAAGCTATTTATGACTAGAAGTGCAGAGACAGGAACATATCATTATTATTGCTCTTACTTGAGGGTCTTTTGACTTGGGATAGAAACCACCTAGCAACTATCAAGAGCAAACTAGCAATGCCCTAGTGTTGTGTTGGAAAGTTGGAAAGTGCACAAAACACCACTTTCACCTACACTGAAAAAAAAGTCATAGTTTATCATTTAAAGATAATGAATCCTTATTGTATTCTGTTACTAGGTAACTAGGCAATAAAGTTTCAGCAACACTGTGGTAACCACTTGAGCATTCAAAAAATAAAATAAAAACTTTCAAAAAAAATTTAATATAAAAATAAAAACACTGAAGCCTTTTGATTTCCTTTACATGTGTACTGGCCACCAGTGAGTGCTTTGTCTCTTGAACTCAAAATGCCTTGAGTCTTTGTCTGCCGACAAGAGAAAATAATTGCCATTCATCATCACTTTCATAATAAATAGGAGGCAAAGCAATTACTGTGGGACTACAAAAGGTGACTGGGACAATAGACGGCAGTCTGGGGGGAGTGCGGTGGTTAAATCTAGTCTCTCTAAGTACCTTGTTCTTGTGAATGTTTTTCCCACCCTGGCTCCATGCAGCCACAGAATATGTTGACACAGTGTCTACTACTTTCACGAGCGGCTTCCTCATCCAAACACTTTATCATCCAATGCTTTATCAGCCAGTTTTTTGTATATACACAAATACACATACACCCAATACAAAAACATACATATCCAAGACACACTAGGATATAAAGAAAGGACAAAAGCAACAATGCAAATCATATTTTTACATATTGTTCTTTTATTCATAGAATATGACTATTGATACTATAACATTTTGCCAAAAAAGATCTGTGCATGCAACCTTATTGCTTATTTTTACAAAAACATGTGGGGTTGGTATGTTTAATAATTTTGAAAGAAGTCTCTTATGCTGAAAAAGCTGCATTTATTTGAAAACAAACAAACAAACAAACAGTATATTGTGAAATATAATTACAATTTTAAAATAACTGCTTTTTATTTTAATGTATAAATTGTGATTTATTCCTGTGATGGCAAAGCTGCCATTACTCCAGCCTTCAGTGTTACATGATCCTTCATATATCATTCTAATATGCTGATTTTGTGCCCTAGAAATATCATTATTATTATTATTAAGCTATGCTACTTAATATTTTTGTGATACATATTTTTCAGGATTCTTGTTGAACAATGTTATTGTAAACTTATAAATGTGTTTAATATTACTTTTTATCAATTTAATGCATTCCAGCTAAATAAAAGCAATGATTTCTTTTTTAAAAAATACATTTTTGAACGATAATGTATGCTAAATAATAAAAATGATCCATTAAATAATAATAACTACTATGATGCATCAAAGACTCTAAGTCTTTGGATGCGTCATAAAGTTTTTCTTTGCAGTAACTGTAAATATTTAAAATGTGATGATAAATGTAATGTGTTTGCATTTGTGTTTCACTTATGTGACCAAATGGGCAGGATGTGGGAGTGACCTGTGAAGATGACCTGCTATTTGTGTCTGAACAGTGCAGAGTTCATAAATATATGTACAAACAATGCACACAAAAGCAAGAAGACCTTCGCCTCAGACAGCACTTCTAAAAACAGCAACAAGTTAGATGTTTCTAGTCTAAATCAGCACTTACAAATCTACAACTAAACTCTGTTTTATTATCTGTGTGCAAAAAAGAAATGACTTTTTATCTGTCTTTTGCTCTTGGAGTGGAAAACAGGAAAGTCAGAACAATGTCAGTCTGAGTCAGCTTTGATTTTGTGATGTTATCATGAAACAGACAGAAAACATATATGCATTCATTTCAAAAACCATCCCTCTACAAATTAGTGAAATGTGCAAAGACGGTGTAAATGGGTCTGTAGGCATGCGGCGGTGGGCTTTTCCTCTGCAATTAAACTAGAGATGACTGAGCATTTAGACAAAACATAAAGTCAGGGATTGTTTCTCGTTTCCTGGCAATGACTGATGTAAGTATTAACAAGATGCCTGCAGCACCATGGAGCTCATTTACACAGTAGGCAAATATGGCATTACACTATTCTCTGATATTACAGTAATCTCTGTTCTTTATGACAGTTTGCTGCCTTGAGTGATGGGGATATTAAAAGACGATGAATCCAGACTGTGCCAGTGCATCATTAGCAGCCTTAAAAAGAACAGTTGACAGGAAACATCTGAATTTTCACAAAATATGCGATCACCTGACTTAGTAAATCAGTCCACATTTAACCTCTGAGAATGCTGACATGAAACAGTATTTTGGGCACACTTTCTTTCCTTAGTTGTGTGTGTGTCTATATATATATATATATATATATATATATATATATATATATATATATATAAAAGATATATATATGTGCACCATGTAGGATAATTACCTTTCAATAGTATAATATAATATAATATAATATAATAATACATGCACCTTTAGTTTAGTAATGGCACTGGAACAAGAAGTCACAGTTCTGAATAAAATGAAAATGCCATATAATAAAATAAAATAAATAATAATGCTTCAGTTGTTATATGCATATGCCATTTTCTAATTCAGTCTATATTTTGTCTTTGTAATTTAGCATTTTGCTGTTCGTGGTCATTGTAATACATTTTATTGTTTGATTTTAAGGAAATTTTTCTCTGCTTTTTGTACAATTGTACAAGTCAGTTGAATGGGACTTTTTTAAAGGATGTTTAAATGTTTACTGGCCAAATATGTATTTCTATGCTTAAATGCTTAAATAGAAGTAAACGTTTTGCAGAGATATAATTAAAGAACATCTCTGATCTTGATGAACTGACCTTAAGTCATCAGACACATCCAGTTTTGTGTAAGTGAAATTCAGTGAAAATACTTGTAGTACAAACAGTTTGATCCCCTCTCTCTCTCTCTCTCTAATCCCCTACGCCTCTTCCTTCCTTTCCCACCCAAAGTATGAGTGTGGAGTAAGCAGAAGAGTTGAGTTTTCTGCGTGTCAACAGCACAGATTTCCACGCGTAGGGTGAATCAGTGCGCGTACATTCACAGTGATCGTAGAAATGCGCAATTACGCGCGGCGACGGCTGGCGAGCTGGAAAATCCCACTGGAATGACAAATCCTGTTTTTGGATCATTTCTAACGGATTATCTGAGAGTTAACATAAGATTACAGTCATGCTGCATTTAATCTGCCTCTTGTGGGTCGTCGACATATCTGGTAAGTAGCCTAATGTTGTTGTTACACCAAAAAGTTTTCACAAAATACGTATTGATTGATTGATTGGGAGAGTACAATTGGTATGGGATGCCCAGAGCTAATTGTCGCAAAGGCTATCTCATCGTAGCCATCTGGATTTGGATTTGAGTCATTTGTATGTTGGTTTCAAATATTCTATACAATATTTTGGTCTATATATATTAGAATGATATTTGACAATTCTGTGCTCACAATTCGCTTTTAAAACACAATTATTATTATTGTCAGCTTTGATTTTGTGATGTTATCATGAAACAGACAGAAAACATATATGCATTCATTTCAAAAACCATCCCTCTACAAATTAGTGAAATGTGCAAAGACGGTGTAAATGGGTCTGTAGGCATGCGGCGGTGGGCTTTTCCTCTGCAATTAAACTAGAGATGACTGAGCATTTAGACAAAACATAAAGTCAGGGATTGTTTCTCGTTTCCTGGCAATGACTGATGTAAGTATTAACAAGATGCCTGCAGCACCATGGAGCTCATTTACACAGTAGGCAAATATGGCATTACACTATTCTCTGATATTACAGTAATCTCTGTTCTTTATGACAGTTTGCTGCCTTGAGTGATGGGGATATTAAAAGACGATGAATCCAGACTGTGCCAGTGCATCATTAGCAGCCTTAAAAAGAACAGTTGACAGGAAACATCTGAATTTTCACAAAATATGCGATCACCTGACTTAGTAAATCAGTCCACATTTAACCTCTGAGAATGCTGACATGAAACAGTATTTTGGGCACACTTTCTTTCCTTAGTTGTGTGTGTGTCTATATATATATATATATTATATATATATATATATATATATATATATATATAAATAAAAGTTAGCTATATGTGCACTTAAAAATCAGGAACCATGTAGGATAATTACCTTTCAATAGTATAATATAATATAATATAATATAATAATACATGCACCTTTAGTTTAGTAATGGCACTGGAACAAGAAGTCACAGTTCTGAATAAAATGAAAATGCCATATAATAAAATAAAATAAATAATAATGCTTCAGTTGTTATATGCATATGCCATTTTCTAATTCAGTCTATATTTTGTCTTTGTAATTTAGCATTTTGCTGTTCGTGGTCATTGTAATACATTTTATTGTTTGATTTTAAGGAAATTTTTCTCTGCTTTTTGTACAAGTTTACTTTTCAGTTGAATGGGACTTTTTTAAAGGATGTTTAAATGTTTACTGGCCAAATATGTATTTCTATGCTTAAATAACAATTTAGAAGTAAACGTTTTGCAGAGATATAATTAAAGAACATCTCTGATCTTGATGAACTGACCTTAAGTCATCAGACACATCCAGTTTTGTGTAAGTGAAATTCAGTGAAAATACTTGTAGTACAAACAGTTTGATCCCCTCTCTCTCTCTCTCTCTAATCCCCTACGCCTCTTCCTTCCTTTCCCACCCAAAGTATGAGTGTGGAGTAAGCAGAAGAGTTGAGTTTTCTGCGTGTCAACAGCACAGATTTCCACGCGTAGGGTGAATCAGTGCGCGTACATTCACAGTGATCGTAGAAATGCGCAATTACGCGCGGCGACGGCTGGCGAGCTGGAAAATCCCACTGGAATGACAAATCCTGTTTTTGGATCATTTCTAACGGATTATCTGAGAGTTAACATAAGATTACAGTCATGCTGCATTTAATCTGCCTCTTGTGGGTCGTCGACATATCTGGTAAGTAGCCTAATGTTGTTGTTACACCAAAAAGTTTTCACAAAATACGTATTGATTGATTGATTGGGAGAGTACAATTGGTATGGGATGCCCAGAGCTAATTGTCGCAAAGGCTATCTCATCGTAGCCATCTGGATTTGGATTTGAGTCATTTGTATGTTGGTTTCAAATATTCTATACAATATTTTGGTCTATATATATTAGAATGATATTTGACAATTCTGTGCTCACAATTCGCTTTTAAAACACAATTATTATTATTATTTTTTTTGCGATTCAATCCTCACAATGTACAACACACACACACACGCTTAATAAAACTGTATATGTAGGTTCAACTACATAATGAAGGCAGATTTAACTGAAAGTTTGAACTGTTTTCTTGGGAAATCAGTAATTGTTGTTAGATTTATTTATTTATTTTTTTAAATCAGGGTAGGTTATCACAATTATTATTGTCTGGGTTGTTTATGACAGGTTCAGCTGTAGCAATTGTAGCAACTTACCTCATGACAATATATAGCAACAGCCCCAACAGCAGATCAATATGTGTTCAAAATTGGACAATAACAGCGAAAAAGTTTAGTTTTTTGTTTTTCTGTACCCAACACTTTATGGCATGTGCCTATATAGATACTGACTTCACTGGAGTAAAAAGTGTGACAACTAGCCCCGGGCTCCTCTACATGTTTTCATTATTTTGCACATGGGATCTAATGGTATTCATGGTGGAATGATGGCTTTGGATCCTCTTTGTTTCCTGATATTGTTCTTGTGTTGAGAAGGGCACATAGTGGCAGAAAGCCAGGGGAAATGTGTGAAAGCAGGAATGTGGATGTTCCTCTATGGTGGCTCCATTGTTGTTGGTATTTTGTGATCTTAATGTAAATAAACAGGAAACTGTACTGAATAAGTTCTAGAGTAGGTTTACAGTTTCACCCTTAAGTGACGAGAATATTAACTTTTTATTAATATTTACTAACGTACTAATTTTTTTTCTCTCTCTCTCTATTAATTGTTTTCCAATAGTTGTCCAGTTTTAGTAAATTGCATTGTATTAATCTGTATGAAATGTGTCCTCTCTCAGATGCAGTTATGGATCTCACCATGACCTCTAACGGGGCCACATCTCCTCATCATTTCCGCCTCTCCTGCATTTCTGGAGAGCGTGACACAGACGGGATTCAGCTGAGCATTACAAAGGACAACAGCATTGTGCTTCGTGCAGATTCGCCACGTTTTGATGTGCAGAGCCCACAGACTAAAGAAGTGGTGGCTACTGGATTTACAGGCTTTGACCACAGTGGGATTTTCTACTGTCAC
>NW_015505366.1:578509-597119 GCF_001515645.1 Sinocyclocheilus grahami
AGGGTTTTGGGGGGGGGGGAAATAACTTAAAGTTCACCCCAAAAAAAAAAAAGAAATTCTGTCATCATTTACCAAACCTCATGTTGTTACAAACCTGTGTGATTAAAAAAAAACACTAAAGAAGATATTTTGAAGAATGTTTCAGTTGTTTCTGTTCTTACAATGAGAGTCAATGGGACCCAAAACAACACTGCACCCCACTGACTGTCATTGAAATTACATATATATATATATATATATAATAAATCAACAACCCTTGAGACATTTTTTAAACTATCTTTTTTGTTTTCTTTAGAAGAAAGTAAGTCATACAAGTTTGGAATGACATGAGGGTGAGTAAATAATGACAGAATTTTCATTTTTGAGTGAACTCTTTCAACGTTAAAACATAGGTCTTCAACCCTGCTCCTTGGGACCCACTGTCCTGCAGAGTTCAGCTCCAACCCTAATCAAACACACCTGAACCAGATAATCAAGGTCTTCAGGATCAGTTATAAAGTTGCGGGCCAGGGCCCTCATTTACTGTATAACCGTTGCGTACGCACAAAAACAGCCCTAAACGAGGCGTACGCCACTTCCTGTGCAAAGGGTGGGATTTATAAAAACAAACTTGACGGGAAAATTTGCGCACCTGCACGCAAACTCTGACCCATGCGTACAAACTCTTTTTCCTTGAGTGAGAAAATTAATGAAGTGAAAACAATGATTTTAAGCTATGTTTTCATGTCGATATATACATTTACATTAAATATTCCACTCTCATATGGAGATAAGGACTGAAATTACATAAAGTCATTACGCAGAACTCAAACCAAAATTATATGAATTTAGACATATTTGTAGTAAATGCGCTTGATCACTTTTCCTCTTTTATTGACAGCGAGGAGTGCTATAGGTGCACAATAATTCATCTTTAAACGGAAGTGCAGATCTCAAAATATTTTTTAGCGAGAACAATGATCAATGATGCGCACTTACTTCGATATTATGGCAGACACTTCTGGATTCAGTGGTCGAACGGTCCATTATCCAGTTTGGATAGGTCCAATGATAATAGCTTACTGTACAACCGCAGCTGCACAGAGGTGTTGATGTCGTGTGAAGTCATCTCTACATTTGAAGGCTACAACTTGAAGAAAACGGTAAGATTTATACGTTTCCATTTTAAAATACTTCGTTAGTGACGCGCCGAGTCAGACAATTTTACACTGCAATAAATAGGCCTATCTGTTTCCACTCAAAATAGCTAAAAGATATTCACCTTATCAGCAAAACTGCATACATTTAGCTTGATTTGAATTGTTTAAATGACTAATTTTTGGCCAGTGTTAAAGAATGAGATCAACTCTATTTCTAAAATATTTATCTGATAACTATTTTAAACAGTTTTTGTTTTTATTTTATTTTTTATCTTTATCTGTATTTATTCTAAAACATAACAAGGATATTGGATGATTTTTAGAAATAAAAATTAATGTATGGGAGGTGTTGATGTCGTGTGAAGTCATCTCTACATTTGAAGGCTACAACTTGAAGAAAACGGTAAGATTTATATGTTTCCTTTTAAAAATACTTTGTTAGTGACGCGCCGAGTCAGACAATTTTACACTGCAATAAATAGGCCTATCTGTTTCCACTCAAAATAGCTAAAAGATATTCACCTTATCAGCAAAACTGCATACATTTAGCTTGATTTGAATTGTTTAAATGACTAATTTTTGGCCAGTGTTAAAGAATGAGATCAACTCTATTTCTAAAATATTTATCTGATAACTATTTTAAACAGTTTTTGTTTTTATTTTATTTTTTATCTTTATCTGTATTTATTCTAAAACATAACAAGGATATTGGATGATTTTTAGAAATAAAAATTAATGTATGGCACAAATGGCATTTATAGTCTGTATCTCATATTTCCTTAATGTCTTTTATCTTTGACGGTGTTAAACATGGTGTCACGTGGATGGGAATATGCATGGAAATGCTATGCAGATGAGGTTATGCATAGTAAAACAAGGCGTTGTAAGCTCCATATATGGTGATTTCGGGGAGGAGTCGGGGTGGATATCTTCCCCTGACTGAGATTTATAAAGGGATTTTGCGCAGGTTCTGTCGCAAAAATCTAGCTTTTGTGCGTACGTACACTTTTAGGATGAAATCTACGGAAAGTTTTATACATGAGGCCCCATGGTGTGCTGAAGCAGGTTGGAAATAAATTCTGCAGGACAGTGGGTCCTCAGGAGCAGGGTTGAAGACCTATGCGTTAAACAGTTTGATAAAACACTTAACAGACAGTTTTTGTTAAAGTATTCAATATCTGAAATATCTAATCTAAAATATATTATTTAATAACCGGAAATATATTTGTCAAACTAATCAGACTGAAGAATAGATTTTATAAATGTGATGTTATACCAGAATACTATTATTATTATTATTATTATTATTATGTGTTTTAAGGTAACTTTAAACCAGTGAGGGTCACTCTGACGGCCAGTAAAGGAGACGAAGTGAAACTAATCATGGATGTTGTTGGGACAGAAAGACGAGACATTACTTGGAAATTCAATGGTTAGTATAACTTTAATCTTATTCTTTACGATGTAGCAAGATTCATGTCTAAAGAGCATGTATGCAACATTTTACACATATTGGTACAGCGATTCATGAGAATATGTTTTAAATGGTATGCATACAAAAAAAGACAGAAAAATGAAAAGACAAAAATCCAAAATGGGACATCATGCAGGAAAAACAAAGAGGTCCCAGTGAGATGTTTCCAACAAGATGATCAGTAAATGGATAAGCAAAAGTTCAGTAAATGAATGAGCCATTTACAATTTGTTTTAGGTAACTACTACTACATGACTCCTATTGCTGATGTTCAAAACTGCACAGCAGTTCTGGTTCTGATGAAAGTTGATGAAAACAATGCAGGGATTTACAGTGTCAGCTACGTTGGGGACAGTGCTCTTTATAGTGCCTGGATCCGCCTCATCGTTCGTGGTAACATAATCAGTATCACATAACTCATTTAAATATATTCAGAACTTTGGATTTTCTATTCTAGTGCTTGATTTTTCTTACCTGTGTATTTTCTAGAATGTCCAAAGAATAAATGGGGCTCCGACTGTGACAAAGACTGTTCCGATTGCTTGAATGGAGGCGTGTGTCATGACAAAGATGGAGATTGTGTTTGCCCACCGGGGTTTATGGGAATGCGCTGTGAGACAGGTAAATGAAAACCATTTATATGAAACTGATCATTTGCATCTGTAGAGACTATTCATTTAAGGGCTTAAACATAAAAATCTTTTTTTTTTCTGATTTTGGTCTTGCAGCCTGTCGAGAAGGAATGTTTGGTAGGAACTGCCAGGAATCCTGTAAGTCGGAGAATGGATGCCAGGGCTTGAGTTTCTGTCTCACGGATCCTTACGGCTGTTCTTGTGCCAGCGGCTGGCATGGAGATCGCTGTCGTAAACGTGAGTTTAACATAAGATCCCTTTATATAAGAACTGTTCCCTCCGTGCAGAGTATCATCTGGACCCAGCAGAAAGGATTCAGTTCTGAATTCAAGTTTAAACAGGTGCTGCTGGAATGTGCCAGTAAAAATTCAGCTTCCATCAATCTGACCAAGATAAGCATTTCTTGCTGCTCCGTCCATCTGTTTTAGTCTTTGTGGAAGCCAGTTTCCACCTCGGGTTAAATAAAACACGTAATTTGGGGGATAAAGTTTAAAATAACAAAAAAAAAGAAGTCACTCTGTAACATTGTGAAATACAAAATTACAAATACAGGAAATAGCCACAATTATGAGAAATAAAGCTGAAACATTGTGTTATATAGTCACATTGTGAAATACAAAGCTGCAATTATAAGAACAGAAAGTTGCAACTGTGAAAAATGAAGTCAGCTCTGAAAAATAAAGCTGCAGTTGTGAAATTAATGGCAAAACTAAGAGAAATAAAATTGCAATGCATTATAAAGTAAGATATGTGAGACAGTAAGAATGACAAGAAATAGTAGTAATTGTAAGATAAAAAGGTCTCAATTTTGAGATATAATGTTGCAGTTGTGAGGTATAAAGACACACTTGTGAAAAAAACAGGCTTCCAAACTTTTGGAATAGTTACACAAACATTTCCAAACACTTACACTTAAATTTATTGAGGTCAGAGCTCAGACACTAAAACATAATGACTTACTGAATCCTTATAAAATGTTTGTTGTCATGTTTAATTGTTGAAATATACAATAAAAACACAGAAATTCCAATGTTATTTTTATAGCCTGTCTTGAAGGAATGTACGGCGCTGACTGTCTTTTAAGTTGCAACTGCAAGAACAAAGGCAAATGCAATCGATTCAGTGGCTGCCAATGTGCTACAGGCTGGAGAGGGCAATACTGTGAGAAATCAGGTCACCCTTCAAAACTACTTTTCCATCTCCTCTAAAATTTATAACGTTTGTTCCTCTTGGCGCCGTTTGTCTAACCTTATCCCTCTTTCAGATCGTGCACCAGAGATTTTGGACATGGCCAGTAACCTGGAGGGAAACTTGAACTCCAGCCACAAGATCACATGTTCTGCAACAGGCCTTCCACTGCCTAGCCATATGAGTATTGAGCTACGCAAGCTGGAAAGCATTGTTCTTAAGGTGAAAGAGTCATAAGAATCTTAATAAGAAGTTGCATATGAAGTTGAAAAAAGGAATGTTTATAAAATGAAAAGTTAGAAAGTACTGTTGTGCCTATCTTTCTAATGTGACTACTATCTTTATGACTGTCTGCTGTTGATTTCTCAGGCATCCCACACTACCATGGACTCCAAAAAAAGCACAGCTCACTTTGAGATCCCAAGGCTGTCTGCAGAGCATAATGGTTTGTGGGAATGTCGAGTCTCCACCAATGGCGGGCAGGATTCCTTCAAGTTTACCTTAACTGTGAAAGGTGAGATTCAATTTCAAATTGATTCATTCTAGCGATGTTCTTAATAGCTGAAAACCCTTACATTTGCACTTTGTTTTAAACTAGAGCCACCCTACCCAACCACTGCTCCTAAACTGCTGTCGAGGAGTAGCAAACAACTGGTTGTAAAGCCAGTGGACACTTATGCGGGTGACAGTCCCATTATTTCCACTAAGCTGCTTTACAAGCCAGTGGATACTGAAGACGCCTGGTCCTCCATTATAGGTAACTCTGCCAAAATCACTTCTGGTTTTAGGAATTACTGTATTAAGTTCATGCTGACATGTAGAATCATATCAATATATGTAGTAAAAGTCATACAATTTATAATCTTTTTCTAAATGAAGTGTATGGCAGCGATCAAATCACATTATCGAACCTGAAGCCCTCAACCAGATACCATGTCCGTGTACAACTCACTCGCCCAAGGGATGGAGGAGAAGGTCCTTTGGGTCCAGAGGCAATCATGGAGACTGACTGCCCAGGTGAGAATCAATTGACTTGGTTGTAAGGAAAGATGGGGGTAAATGCCCCACTTAAGAACATATTTAGAGATGAGTTTAGCATGTACAGGATGACGATGTATAGGGTGTACAAAATTGCCCCATTACTGGGGTAAGATGGCCCCCTACCTGTGGCAATAAGACCCCTTCAGTAAACTTGTCCCAATTGTAAATGTAAAATACATGTGATGCATGTAAAATACATGATAAACCTAAATCTAATTAATGGAATTATAATATTTACTAAATAAATAATTAAAACATTAGCAATAACATGCTACTCTCCCACTTCTGAGGGTGTCATCTTACCCCAGTTGTCTAACCAATGTTATTTTAGTGTTATTTATATACTGTCATAGTAATTATTCATATGTTGAATTTTGTTTTTTATATTTTCAGTTTTCATTTCAATTTAATTTAGTAATTGTGCTTTTGTTGTTTTATAGTTTTTTATATTTCTATATAGCTTTAATCCATTTTTAATTTAGTTTTACTTTTAGTAATTTTATGTCTTAAAACTTTTCTCATCTAATATTTATACATTACTTTATGTCAGCTTTATTTCAATTAGCAAAAACTATTTTAATAGCTTTAGTTAATGCGGAGTCTGTGTCCACAAGTCCATCATTAACAAACAGAATTTTAATATCTGACCTAAAATAAATTCAGGTATCCAATTAAAAAAAAAAAAAAAAAGATAATTTCAAATTAAAACTGTTCAGAATCAATCTAAAGCTGAAGTTCAAATGAAAAGATTATTAAAGGTGCAATGTGTAATATTTACATCAATCTATTGACAGAAATGCAATATAATATACATAACTATGTTTTCAGAGGTGTATAAAGACCTTACTTAATGAACCGTTATGTTTTTATTACCTTAGCTTGAGCAATTTATATCTACATACATCGCGGGTCCCCTTACATGGAAGTCGCCACCATGTTTCTACAGTAGCCCTAAACGGACAAACTGCTCTACACAGCGCGTTTCGTCACTTTGTTGTTCTTGCAAATAAAACACTGACACAATGATGAACAAGTACATTAATATTCGCAATAACATCGATTTATTAAATAATGAAGTAAATATAATTCCTTAATTTACCTTTGTAAAGAAATATCATTGCTCTCTGCTGTCTTTACCGAAGACATCTTAGTCCTGTATCTTCCGTAGCTTCTCTCAAGGGAGGGGTGAGCGGGGGACTGAGCCGTTGGTTGCAATTCGCAACCTCGCCGCTAGATGCCGCTCAAATTTACACACTGCACCTTTAAGTGCCATACATTTTCAATAAATGTGTTGAGATGAGCTTGAGTGACATCTCAACAGAATAAATAAAGGTGGGGGCATATTTCCTCATGATATGAGAAGAAGAGTGGGGTTCTTTGAGCTGAAGATGGAGGTTTGGATGGTGTTGACATGGATGTGATTGTCAAATACTGGAGAAACAGACTGGGAACAAGTCAATGGATAAACAATATTTTGACTGTTGACTCTCAGTCAATATTTGACCCTGAAAGACTGACTCTGAGAGCAGTATAGTTTTTACGTAGCTCAGCTGCAGCGGACAGCATCTGATTGCGTATTCTGTGTCGCTAGAGCCCACGGCCAGGCCGGAGATTGATTCCTGCTCATTGGAGGGCCGTAATGCCACCATCAGGTGGTCCCTGATTGGGTTCTTGCAAATAAAACACTGACACAATGATGAACAAGTACATTAATATTCGCAATAACATCGATTTATTAAATAATGAAGTAAATATAATTCCTTAATTTACCTTTGTAAAGAAATATCATTGCTCTCTGCTGTCTTTACCGAAGACATCTTAGTCCTGTATCTTCCGTAGCTTCTCTAAAGGGAGGGGTGAGCGGGGGACTGAGCCGTTGGTTGCAATTCGCAACCTCGCCGCTAGATGCCGCTCAAATTTACACACTGCACCTTTAAGTGCCATACATTTTCAATAAATGTGTTGAGATGAGCTTGAGTGACATCTCAACAGAATAAATAAAGGTGGGGGCATATTTCCTCATGATATGAGAAGAAGAGTGGGGTTCTTTGAGCTGAAGATGGAGGTTTGGATGGTGTTGACATGGATGTGATTGTCAAATACTGGAGAAACAGACTGGGAACAAGTCTATAGATAAACAATATTTTGACTGTTGACTCAGTCAATATTTGACCCTGAAAGACTGACTCTGAGAGCAGTATAGTTTTTACGTAGCTCAGCTGCAGCGGACAGCATCTGATTGCGTATTCTGTGTCGCTAGAGCCCACGGCCAGGCCGGAGATTGATTCCTGCTCATTGGAGGGTCGTAATGCCACCATCAGGTGGTCCCTGATTGGCACGTCCCGCAAAGCCACTGGCTTTAATGGATAAACAATATTTTGACTGTTGACTCTCAGTCAATATTTGACCCTGAAAGACTGACTCTGAGAGCAGTATAGTTTTTACGTAGCTCAGCTGCAGCGGACAGCATCTGATTGCGTATTCTGTGTCGCTAGAGCCCACGGCCAGGCCGGAGATTGATTCCTGCTCATTGGAGGGCCGTAATGCCACCATCAGGTGGTCCCTGATTGGTACGTCCCGAGAAGCCACTGGCTTTTTAGTACAGCTCAACGGACCACATGGAGAGAAGCTGCAGGAGGAAACCACCTTCCTTAATGTACTCTCCATCAAGCTCTACAATCTGGAGTATCACAGGGACTACCAAGTGGTCGTCAGGCTGATAAACTGTGGCAGCCATGGGCCCCCTTCAAAGCCCCACCATATTCACATCTATAAGCAGGGTAAACAGAAATCTTGCATGTCCCCAAGAAGGTGCAAGTAGGTGACTGACTATAAAATAGGACAGGAATGTTAGACAGGAAGTGGTGGAAACTAATAACTCACAAGTGTGTCAGAGTGTGAAATGAAACTGAAGTGGCAAAATTACATATGATCTCTCTCCAGGTCCTTCTTCTCCCAGGAACGTCCAGGCAGATGCTCTGTCCATCAATGCAGTCAGGCTTCACTGGCAGCCACCTGAGGACCCCAATGGAGGCATTGTGAAATATAGCATTGAATATCAGCCAGTGGGCCAGAGCAGCTTTCACCCTTGGGTGGACACAGACGATGGCAACGAAACCATGAAGGATGTGACATACCTCAATGGGAGCACATTATACCAGTTCAGGGTGAGGGCTTTCTCCAAGGTGCCAGGGAAGTGGAGTAAGTTTGTACAAGCCAGGACACGTGGAGACGGTAAGTGACCAGAGAGAAATGTGTAAAAGACAAAAAATAAAGCCAAAATATTCTAAAATGCGCTTTAAATACTGTTTTTCATATCAACCAGGATTCTCAAGCTATATTCCCACCACTCAGCAAGTTGAACGGCCAATGGCTGAGGATCATCAGCTTCTTTGGGCTGTGGTTGGGTCAGTGGCTGTGACCTGTGTGACCATCCTTCTGGCCCTTTTAATTCTCTTCTACATTCGTAAATCTGTCATTAAACGAAAACGGACATTCACCTATCAGTCTGGATCGGTGAGCAAACACTTTACTTTATTTCTACTAGGGCCGCGACGATAAATCGATGCAGAATCAATTCATGGATCGATTCTGAGATCTTCCGAATGCATCGCGATTCTCTCTGCAATCGATTCTGAGCTTAGATTTTAACAGCAGATGGTGCTCTAATATAGTTTTTATCCGCACACTCAAATGCTTATGAAGAAGAGTCATGTAATTTCACCTCGGCTCAGAATGCTTTTATGACGCAAGATTAATGTAAACACAGCCCACTGTCAACACCCTTGTAATTCGATTTAAACTTTTCAAATTTTACGAATGATTATTTTAGGTTCAAGTGTGTGTTAGGATTTGGAAACAAGCAGAGTATGGCTGTTTCTAAAGCATACAGCACCATCTGCTGTTCAAAACTAAGCTCAGAATCGTCTCGAGAAAGAATCACGATGCATTCTGAAAATCTCAGAATTCATGCTGAATAATTTTTCGATTCACGATGCATTGATTTATTTTCCCAGTCCTAATTTCTGCTCTTATGCTTGTGTATGTACAGTGGCAGCAAAAAAAATCATGCGTGAACATGAACTTTATATTTTAATGATTCAACATAGTGGGATAGTTGCATCTACTTTATCAATATATTTTTACATATATATATGATTAAGTATAAATATGATGAATTTTATAATGATTCTGTAACATGTAGTTTAAGTTGACTCAACTATAAGTACTATAACAATGATTAAGTGTGAACTCATGCATTCTCAGGGAGAAGAGACTATCTTACAGTTCAACTCGGGGACTCTCACACTGACCCGGCGACCAAAGCCTTCTCCAGAGCCCCTCACCTATCCCATACTGGAGTGGGAGGACATTAAATTTGAGGATGTCATTGGAGAAGGGAACTTTGGTCAGGTCATCAAGGCCATGGTCAAAAAAGATGGCATAAAAATGAGTGCTGCAATTAAAATGCTCAAGGGTAAGAACACAAGCCAACAGAGCATTGTTAGCCAGGTCTGTTTTTACATGATTGTGATTTTGTGAGTCCGTTGTGTGCACCTGCAGAGTTTGCCTCAGAGAATGACCATCGAGACTTTGCTGGTGAACTAGAAGTGCTGTGTAAATTGGGACAGCATCCAAACATAATTAATCTAATCGGTGCCTGTGAAAACAGAGGTGAGTGCACCACCAATTGGCTTTACCTAGATATATGGTCTGAAAATAAAATGTGCCTCACAGTTGAATACAAGACTAGAAGTGTTAAAAAGGCCTCATATCACTTTTGTCAAAGTACTTTATTTGGCACAGATGCCATATGAACTTCTCTCTATTAAATAGTGCAGACATGTAACAGCTTATGTTATCCGCAGGCTACCTTTACATTGCCATTGAATATGCACCTTACGGAAACCTTTTGGACTTCCTAAGAAAGAGTCGTGTCCTAGAGACTGATCCTGCTTTTGCTAAAGAGCACGGAACTGCCTCCACACTCACCTCCCAGCAGCTCTTGCAGTTTGCTGCTGATGTAGCAACCGGCATGCATTACCTTAGTGACAAACAGGTATAATGTTTTTCAGATTATGGAGGTGTCTATTTAAGAATCCATATGTGGACAGGCAAAATTAAAGGAATAGTTCACTCAAAAATTAAAATTTGCCTAAAATTTACTCACACTCGGGCCATCCATAATGTAGATGAGCTTGTTTCTTTATCTTGAGCAGATTTGGAGAAATTTAGCATTACATCATCTGCTCACCAATGGATCTTCTGCAATGAATGGGTGCCGTCAGATTGAGAGTCCAGACAGCTGATTTTCACATTTTCAGCAAATTTTCATTTTTGGGTGGAATATTCCTTTAATTGTCATATTGGCCCAGTCATTTTATTATATTTATTGTCTGGTTATCTTGTTTGTGTATAAACAGTTCATCCACAGAGATTTGGCAGCCAGAAATGTACTCGTGGGAGAAAGCCTAGTTGCTAAAATCGCAGATTTTGGCCTCTCGCGTGGCGAGGAGGTGTATGTGAAAAAGACCATGGTGAGGACCATATCTATGAGCTATGAGATGATAAAACTAATTTCCCTTTACTTACTTGGCCTATTGAGTGCATAGTGTATCTAAATTACTCATAAAACTGCTTGAATGTTGCTCTCTCTCTGTCTCAGGGAAGACTGCCTGTGCGATGGATGGCTATGGAGTCACTAAACTACAGTGTCTACACCACAAAGAGTGATGTGTGAGTACATCCTGTAAATTGTGTTTGTGCACATATTAACATCGCTTTGAACATCTCATGCCTTATTAAGTGAGTTTTAAATGTTATTGCCTGACACTTTATTTTCTAAGAAAATGTGACATAAAGGGATTCATTGTTGATGAAATATTTGAAAACACCAAGTGCTATGGCATCCCTAAGTTTCAATCCAAAACAACATGTCTTCATCCTTCTCAATTTTTAATGGACAACTGATAAATAAGCAGGAAGGAACTGATAACATAAACCAGGAAGCTCAAATTTAGAGTAGCATGTTCCACAAGACCACAGTCCTCTGTCAAAACGAACTTTTTTTTACCCACTCAAGAACACTGCGCACTGAAGATTTTGAAAACAACATGACCAACATGACATGCTGTTACTGATTTCCCTCAAAGCATGGAGTTTGATTGTCACAGTCACACATCAGTGTTAGCTTTAACATATAGTAATCTACAGTAGTGGATTACTTTTTTTTCTTACTCTTACCAGCATGTGTAATTACGGATCATCCCCCATAACTGCTCTAATATTTACACTACCGTTTGGAGTCAATACGATTTTTTTTCTCTCAAATAAATTAAATACTTAATTTAGGATGCATAAAAAAAACTTTCGGCAAGGATGCATTAAATTTACTCAAACGTAAATATTTCAAATAAATGCTGCTGAAGACTGGAGTGTCTCCAACATGTTTATAAATATAATTATATTAAATACTAAAAAATATATTAAAATAGAAATCAGATTGTAATAATATTTTACAATATTACTGTTTTTAATGTATTTTTCATCAAATAAATGCAGCCTTGATAAGCATAAGAGACTTTCAAAAACATTCTTTCAGAATTTTACTGAACTCTTGGAAGGTAGTTTCTTTTAAGAAGTTGCATCATGTTTAAAAATGTACTTTTAATAATAAACGTATTGCATGACCTCCGTATTCTGTTCCGTTCAGTTGCTCTCCGTCTAGCTGTTTCTAAACACAAGAATGGCTTGTGTACATGGCAAACAATGCAGTCATAAGCATTGACTTTTTCTGCCATCAGCAAGATTTTACAGATCTTTTTCTTCTTAAATCTGGTTATTCTTTAATTAAAATATCTGCCTTGGTTTTTCAGGTGGTCTTTTGGAGTTCTTCTGTGGGAAATTGTAAGTTTAGGTAAGTTTGTTCATAACAATTTGAATAAATTGTTGTCTACTACATTATAAACATGCTTCGGTCCAGGTGAACGCTATGAATCTGTTCTCTTCAAGGTGGGACTCCATACTGTGGGATGACCTGTGCTGAGCTCTATGAGAAGCTTCCTCAGGGTTACAGAATGGAGCAGCCTAGGAACTGTGATGATGAAGTGTAAGCACAGACGTTCATGTGTTCTTGTAGTCACTTTCCATATTGATTGAGTGCAATCGTATTAATTATTGTAATTATAATCACTGATATATAATTATCCATACAGGTATGAACTTATGAGGCAGTGTTGGCGAGATAGACCCTACGAGCGACCGCCATTTTCACAAATATCTGTCCAGCTCAATAGGATGCAAGAGGCACGGAAGGTAAGGAAAAAACAGACTGATGCTTGCATATGTAAAACTCAGACCACCATGTGGAGGCTTTGTGGGTGGTTACCAGAGGAACTGCTGTGTGGTTATAGGTGGTTGCTAGGTGGTTTCAGTTTGATTTGATCAAAAATACAGTCAAAACAGTAATATTGTTAAATATTATTACAATTTAAAAGAACTGTTCTCTATTTTACTATAGTTTAAAATACAATTAATTCTTGTGATGGCAAAGCTGAACAGCCATTACGCCAGTCTTCAGTGTCACATGATGCTTCAGAAATAATTCTAATATGCTGATTTGGTGCTCAAGAAACATTTCTTCTCAATATTGAAAACTGCTTAATATTTTTGTGGAAACCACAATACATTTTTCTGGATTCTTTGATAAACAAAAAGTTGCAGTAGCAGACACGTAGCAGTTCTGTCTGCATGTATCCATCAACCAACCTCCAATTCTCATCTTTCTTCCAGGCCTATGTCAACATGGCTCTCTTTGAGAACTTCACTTATGCTGGAATAGATGCTACAGCTGAAGAGGCCTGACTACCAGCCCCCGCAGACCCAAGAAGGGTTCATAACCCAAGGGAGGCTCATCACAGTAGGGCTTTGCGCTACTGTCACTCCCCTGTGGCCAGGTTCCATCGTTCAAAGAGACACTCCACCAAGACCACATGGCTATAGAGAACAGACTGTGAAAGGACACTCTTATGACTCTAGATTCTGTAAAGATTCATATCTCAGGACATGCTGGATTACTCAAGAGGAAATGGAACCTACAATATAAGCTACAGATGTAGCACACTGGGTCTGTGGGGATCTGGACCATGCGTTGAACTCTTTTTCCATCTTTTATTGGGAGAATCATTGTGTGAGGTTGTTGAAATGGACATACATCAAATGCAGTTCATTCCATGGACAAAAACGCCAGTAATATTCAATGTAGCACTTGAGAAAGCGATGGATTGTCCTTAATGAAACGCATTTGTTCAGCCTTAGTGAGTTCTGTACATTGTTTATCAGACCATAAAAATCCACTAAAGATTTTTATGATCTTTTTATATGTTTTTTACGTATGACATATGTATGACATGCTATAGCCATCCTGTAATCATTTAAAGAACGTTAAGAGAATGTCTTTACTTGGATAAATAAAGCATCTATGTGGTGACGGGACTCATCACAGAGGCATTTGGAGACAACCGTAGATTATGATATGGAACAGAAAGTACTTACTCTTTCTTTCGCTCCTTTAAGAAGTGTGGTTGAGGTCAGGCCCCTTCCCTGCTGCAACTTGCTGATCTGTCAAGGGTATTTCCTCCTATTCTGCCACAGGACCAGGAGCTGTCAGTCAGTGTACGGCAACTCCATTTCCTCCAACTCACACACACACACACATACACGCACACAACAGACAGACCCCCGCCCCAACCCCCTTAAACTCCACAGTCAAGTATTGCATTTAATATTTTATATATATAATATACTGTATGTATGTGTGTGTATATATATATATATACACTCTTAAAAATAAAGGTGCTTCAAAAGGTTCTTCACAGCAATGCCATAGAAGAACCATTTTTGGTTCCACAAAGAACCATTCAGTCAAAGGTTCTTTAAAGAACCATCTCTTTCTTACCTTTTTATAATCTGAAGAACCTTCTTTCGCCACAAAGAACCTTTTGTGAAACAGAAAGGTTCTTCAGATGTTAAAGGTTCTTTATGGAACCATTTAGACAAAAAGGTTCTTCTATGGCATCGTGAAGCACCTTTATTTTTAAGAGTGTATATATATAAGGAGTCAAAGGCATCAGTTTGTTCACATTTTACCAAATTTCATGATATTTATCATAACCACACTCTAGACAGAAATTTCATTATTGCACTTCTCATGGTTTGAAAGACACAGTACCAAAAAAGGAACTCAAGGTTAGAATTTGTCAGAGGCTTGATATCTCATCCCTGAGGTGTTTAATATGAAGTGTGGCCTCTTCAATTGGTCTATATTCTTCTACACATTTTACTGTGCAATATAATATAATGCCTTTTTTGAGCACAGAGTTTTTTGCAAAAGTTGTGCAGTGCTGGAGTATATATATGTGCGTGTGAAGGAGGCACTTTGGCAGTCCGGGTGCCTGCCTCAATCCCCAGTGCAACCACTTCCTATTGCATTGGGCCCCGTCTGATGACCACCTTCCAACCTCCCCGCCCTCTTCTAAAAAAGTACTGAACACTAACATATCTAGAGACTTGAATAGTCATATGTATATGGATGCCCTGTGTACATGATGGAGTCAGCCCTCAACTGGTGGATATTTCTTTCCTGTCTGATCAAGCAGGTGCATTTGGAGCCTCACCTATCAAAGCAAGGTAAGACACAAGAGTGAGTTAGTCTGTTGATTGTGCACTTGTCTATTTTATGTTAAGTTAGTTCTGCCGAAGAGTTGTTATAGCTGTTCTAGTTGTGTTTTGGTAGTGAAAAAGAAGTATTAATTCAAGACAGTTAGTTCTGCCGAAGAGTTGTTATAGCTGTTCTAGTTGTTTTGGTAGTGAAAAACAAGTGTTAATTCAAGACATGAATGTTGAGGGTGCATTTAGTAGAGCAAAGTGTAAACTTTTCAGTGAATGCTAGATGCAGCAAAACTATGCACTTTGTTAGTACTGCAGCTACATGGAAGGTTTTTTCTTTTTTTCATTCTCAGATCTTTCTCTCTTGGCTATGGATAAGGACCCAACATGTTTCACCAGGGATCTAGAAACCTTCACTTGCTTTTGGGAAGCACCTGCTGAAAAGTCCTATTATTTTTTCTACAAAATGGATGAGTAAGGACTTTAAGTACTTTCATTTTCTACAGTATATTATGCTTAAACTCAAATTAATGGATCATTTACTGTAAAGAAATGGCTGAAGATAGACAGTTCGCTTTGAGTCTGCTAGATCACTGAAAGAACTGATTTTAAAAAGTCTGAAAAACTATGGGATGGGGGGATGTGTCACCCTTCTGTATCTATGGTGGTTGAGGACCTGTTTCAAGCAAACATGTTTCTATCATACAGATCAGAAAAAAGATGTGATGTGAAACAACAAACTTATGAGAAAACGGTCCTGCATATTTGCACATTCCCATCAAGTGATGTCTTTGTGTATGTCAAGATACACCTCAGAGTGATAGACAGAGATACCAACACAACCATCTACAATCGCACTGTCAGTGTGGAGGATCAGCGTAAGTGCTACAGGAAAACAACAACAATTTACTTTGAAGTTTTCATTCTTGTATAGTGTATGAATTAAAATGAAATACATCTGTTTGTCTTTCTCCAAGATCTTCTGTATCCTCCAACAAATATATCCCTTCATCCAACTGGCGAGGTGGGCCAAATGTTAGTTGAATGGAAAAAACTAAATGATCCTATAGTTAACCCCCAGTATGAAATTCGTTACAGCTCCAAAAACACATCAAACACAGTTACACTGGTGAGTTTGACACACACCCTTATCATACATATAGAAGCAGCTCATTTACTAAATGCAGTCTACACTTACTCTTCATAGGTGTCAAAGTACTCCCATAAGCTTGTGTCTCTGGACGCAGGAGAGAACTGCACGGTGCAAATGAGAGTCAAGCCTGGAGGTGAAGTTAATAAGTTTTGGAGTGGCTGGTCAAGTCCTGTCACAGCTATGGTGCCACAAACAGCAGGTGAGAGCTGAAAGGAACAGTATGATGTGAGCAACACCAACATTTATTTGGACACTTAAAGGGTTAGGTCACCCAAAAATGAAAATTAGCCCATAAATTATTCACCCTCAAGTCATCTTATGTGTATATGACTTTCTTCTTTTAGACGAATCCAGTCGGAGTTATATTAAAAATTGTCTTCGATCTTTCAAGCTGTTTCATGGCACTCAGCGGGTGTTGCATGCTTCAGTCCAAAACAAGTTAAATAAAAAGCGCCCATCCATTAAAAAAAAGTGTCTCACACAGCTCCGGGGGGTGAACAAAGGCCTTCTGTAGCGAATCGATGCGTTTTTGTAAGAAAAATATCCATCTCTGAACTTACGCTGATCGCACTTAATGGGAATGTGCAAATATGCAGGACCGTTTTCTCATAAGTTTGTTGTTTCACATCACACCTTTTTTCTGATCTGTATGATAGAAACATGTTTGCTTGAAACAGGTCCTCAACCACCATAGATACAGAAGGGTGACACATCCCCCCATCCCATAGTTTTTCAGATTCGTGATACGCGAGCCGATTGAAACAGTGAATCGTTTCGATTGGAGTGCTTCGAAACAGTGAATCATTTTGCGACGCAATGGTTTAACTGATTCAGAGTTTCAAAAAGCTCCGTTGTGTTCTTTGCTCGCTTTCTCTATATCATTTATTCGTTGTTTGAATAACCGTGGAAATGAAATAATTACAATTAATAGGCCTAACGTACAATGTTTTTATTAAACTGTGATCACGTTAAATACAGTATCCGTCGTATTAAAAACATTTCATAAAAAGTTTTCAAAAGCATCCCCCCCCTCTGGTTTTTTCACAAATCGCACCCTGCATACATATATATGTTATGTATGAGGTTCTGTAAAAAAAGTGCTCTTTTATTAAAGGGGCCATATGATGCGATTTCAAGTTTTCCTTTCTCTTTGGAGTGTTACAAGCTCTTGGTGCATAAAGAAGATCTGTAAAGTTGCAAAGACTAAAGTCTCAAATCCAAAGAGATATTCTATATAAAAGTTAAGAGTCAACCACGCCTACCTAAAAGGGCTCATTCTAACACGCCCCCACATGTCTACCTCACTATGTGGAAATATTAGCATAATGCAGCCCAAATGTGCAAGCAAAGAAAGAAGTGTTTCAGAAGTGTTTCAGTGCGAAAGCAAAAGCACTTTATTTGGCCTTCCGGAAGTAGATGCAATTAGGAATCATTGGTTAAGATTTATTTACAACAGAACAGCACAACCCAGATGTTCGAATTTGTGCAACGCATTTTATGGACGACAGTTTTTTGAACCTAGAAGAGTACAAAGCTGGCTGTGCACAAAGGCTATTTCTAAAAAAAAGGGTAAATTCCGACTTTGCTATGACAATCTGGCACTTCTGAATCAGCGACTGTAAGTATGTTTTGTTATTAGTTTAAGACGACAGTTTTTTTTTAACCTAGAAGAGTGCAAGGCTGGTTGTGCACAAAGGCTATTTCAAAAAAAAAAAAAAAAAAAATTCAGACTTTGCTATGACTATCTGGCGCTTCTGAATCAGCGACTGTAAGTATGTTTTGTTATTAGTTTAAGTATTTGCTATTGACTGTTCAAATGCGGAGTTTTGCGCATCGCAGAGTAACGCGTCGTGTGTGTGTGAGGGAAACAGGGTCACATCACAGAAGAGTGAACTGCCTGTCAGAAATCATAGCACGTCAGCGGTCTTAACCGCGGCTTGTGTACTGCATCATCACTGCATCATCCGTGACTCTGTTGCCCTTTCGGGCTTGAACTGATGGTAAAACTAACAACATTATTAACTGTCTTAATATTTACTTTGAAAGCTGAAGCTCGCGATTAATAATGATCTTTAAAATAGCATCAAATGGCCCCTTTAAAGGAAGTTACAGCTTTGGCGTCTAGCCAATCTACTCAAACCACACCTTTAGGATGTCACGCTTCCCTTTATAATATCATTGTTCGTTTTCTAGTTTTTGAGTTTTGGTCTGTGATTTACATAAGTCTGCTCTGGGTCCCTCACAAGCATTTTTTTTTTTTGCGTCCTTGAATCCTCCTGCCATAGCAGATTCTGTCCAAAAGGGGGAGTTGTTAAGC
>NW_015505366.1:602182-614682 GCF_001515645.1 Sinocyclocheilus grahami
GTGTGTGTGTGTGTGTGAGGGGAACAGGGTCACATCACAGGAGAGTGAACTGTCTGTCAGAAATCATAGCACGTCAGCTGTCTTAACCGCGGCTTGTGTACTGCATCATCACTGCATCATCCGTGACTCTGTTGCCCTTTCGGGCTTGAACTGATGGTAAAACTAACAACATTATTAACTGTCTTAATATTTACTTTGAAAGCTGAAGCTCGCGATTATGGTAAGGGGCGTTACATTTCCGACGCGTGCTTGTGGTGTTCGGCCAATCACAATGCACTGGGTCAGCTGGCCAATCAGAGCAGACTGCGCTTGTCAAAGGAGGGGGCTTTGTTGAAAACGACAGGTTTGAGAGAGGCGGGGCATAGAGGATCTACAATAATGTACAGTATTTGAAAAATAATGTGTTTTTTGAACATTAAAGCATGTCAACATATTCTGTTACACCAAATACACAAAATAATGATCTTTAAAATAACATCATATGACCCCTTTAAATGTAGTGCTTGTTTTGGTTGGTGTTGGAAAATTAGACATTCATTGGCACAAAATGTTAGGCAAAATGTTGGGAACTAATTAATCTTTCTCTTTCTTAGCATCTTTTTCCCATATAATAAAAGTGAATGGTTACTTAGGCTGTTATTCTGATTAACATCTCCTTTTGCATCATAAGTCATACGGGGGCATTTGGAACCTAAGAGTAAATTATGACAAAATGGTCATTTTCGGTGAACTATCCCATACAAACTATTACAAACAGAGAAATTTACCTTGGTCTATAAAAAACCCATAAAATAATAGGTATAACATTTAATCACCTTTCACTATCTGACTAATTCTCAGGTGACATATTGCGGTGCCACACTCCAAATCTGCATCAAATATTATGCAAATGGAGAGGAGAATTATACGATGGCAGATTCAGCTTCCACTACAGACAAATAAACAGGTGTCATGTTTTTTTTATGTCCTCTGTTACATCTTATAGAAATCCCAGCATAGCAGTTTGTTGGTTTGTCAACTGCAGTCCTTCTTGTGTGGTGTTTCAGAAGTTCATGGGGTAGTTGGAAGTTGTGTTCCAAAGACAACAACTCTGTCCATCAATGTGTCCTGTATGGGCAAGAGTCCAGCGTCTATCAGTTTTACCTCAGTGTTGGATTGCAACCATTTGGTCGAATGTTTTATGCAGAGACTTTCAGAATGAACAGCAACAGTAAGTAAAAAAAAACAAGAAAGCCATGTTAGCCACCATATGTTGTCCAAATCCTCTTGATCTTAAATATTTAATATTTTTAAAACACATCCTATACACTGAGCAAAGTACCTTGGAGTACCGTGTAAATACCATTTGAATATTGTAACCATTTAGTACAATGTGAATATTTGATGGTAGGGGAAAGCTTGTTTTATATATTTGTTCAATATCTTGATTGCTGTTTTATGTAACAATAGCATTTTTTTTGTATTTGATATTAATCTACACAGGTAGGGATAAGTTGTATTTTTCAATAACTTGTGGCAGATCGATGTGAGAAAATTATATCAGTTTCAGACACATGACTCAAAAAACCACAGAGTTGCAGACACAAAACAAAAAGTGTTGCAAGCAACCATCCCTGGTCTCCCCTACCTCAGAGTTCAATGGTTTCTAATAGGCCTACCAGCATTGTACCACAGAGCTTTTTGTAAGGGTAATATTTAAAAAATGCACTCAAAATGCTAGTTTTAGTTACTTATTCCTCTTAAATTAGTAGTGACATCATATCATAATGACAACAACAGTCAAAAGCCTTTTGATTGGTCTCTTTGCCATTTTTGACAGTCCAGACAAGGCCTCCAGAAGGTCTGGAGGCACAGTCTGAAGAAGAACGCCTTTGTTTGACATGGTATCCACCCTTTTTGAAGATCTCACAGTATATAAAGTACCAGATCCGCTATCAGCATCAAGGAGAGAGTGAGTGGAAGGTGAGTTTAAATAACATGAAATGATAAACTCAGTGCCTTTAAATGCTTCAGTGATCACTGATAGTGGATAGATGCATATGAACACACCAGTTATTTAATGACTTCTTTCTGGTTGAATTCAGATGTTAAATAGCCACATAACTCATGCTGAAACTAAATTCTGTGGTAGGATTTTACAACACCCAGTTCCAAGACCAGCACTTGTCTGGATGTACATAGAGGGAGTCAATACACCATCCAAGTCCGAGCCCAACCCAATGGAACGGTGTACAGTGGAGACTGGAGTGACTGGTCGAAACCTTTTACCGCCCTCTTACCTTTAGGCAAAGGTAGAAATTTCTGACTCTAGATTATGAACAATGCTTAAAAGCTCTGAAACTTAAACCATTTCTTTTATCATCACAGAGTGGATCTTCATTGTCTGTATACCAGTGGCTCTGCTCATCATTGCTTCTGCAATGATCACCTTCTTCTCCAGATACTTCCGGTAATGTAATTCTCTCCTAATTACACTACAATACGCTATGCGTTAAACCCATGCACTATGACTAAAAACATATCTAAAGAATACAAATAGAAAGATATGTAAAATATGTCCTGTTTTCACTCTATTAGGAAGGTCAAGAAGTCCTTGTGGCCATCAGTCCCAAACCTTAACAAGGTGCTAGAAAGCTTCCTGACCGATATCAGTGGATCACATTGGGTAATTGATACCTGCTTTGATAATCTTGATTTAGAGAAAATTTTAATTGTAAAACTACTTTTTAAAAATATAATTAACCTATTAATAGCAATGTTTTTAAACTTTTTTTTTTTTTTTTTTAAGTATAAAAATGTACTGTGGCAATAATAATAAAAAAAAGATAGTAAATGAAGCCATTATTTTATTCAGATTTTTTTTTGTGGGTGTTTCTCATATTATCGTCATTATACTGTCTTCCATCCAGGAGCCAACCTTCAACATCAAGCAATGTGACGATGACGCTGCTACATCAGTATTGGAGATTCTGCCCGAGAAAGAAACTTCAGTAAAATCCTGTAAGAAGTCCACCTGTCATACACTCCCTGATCGTGGCTTCTCAGCTGGTGTAAAAAACAAAGAGAATTTCAGAGAGGATTTGGAGATGGCTCAAGATTATGTTGTTTTGAATAACGATATAATCCCATGCTTTACGGGGAATGACTATGTGTACGGGGATACTGCATCTCATCTGGCTATTGAAAAACTACACTGTTGCCCCAGTACCTGTTCCACCACCTTCCCAGAATGCACCACAAATATTCTCAACCATTCCTATCTCCTTCTGGCAGAAAAGTCTGATCTTGAAGAGTATCACACAGCCTGTCGCCGGTATACCAATATGGAGATCACATCAATAGCATATGATGCAAGCGGAGAGTGATGTATAATTTGTTATTAAGCAAGCTCATAAGCATGTATATATTAGGTTTTGGGTGAAACCTTACTCACAAATTCAAAGATTCTGTGGAATGAGAGAAGAGGCCTGTGAGACCTTAAGGAACAGACAAGGTTCACCATAAAAAGTACTTATGCCAGTCTTCGTAGCTATGAAGTCAAGTGTGTTAAGAGGAGATTGTTCAATGCATGAACCTTAATCATCAGTAAGAAGGAACTGCACTTACGTTTCATCATACCACAAACCAGAACATTCAGGACATCAACAATATCTAGACATGCCAAATGTCAGATCACATGGCTTGCAAAAGCCCTTAGAAGATAATATGAAAGCATAATATGGATCATATAAACAGAATATTCTGGAAAGTTCTGGGTTAAATACGACTTTAGTTTACAAATAGAAAACAACAATCAGTGGCATGTTGTCAAAGATCAACTTGCTCTCAGTTTGCAAACTCAAATATGTGCATTAATAGATGTCTGTGGGGTATTTTGAGGCTTCAAAAAAATGTGAAGTTTGTATTCTTTCTAGAAGCTTTTAGATTCTTCAGTGAAATATTTGATATGTAAGCTTTAAAGTTGTGAGAGTACTTTTATAGATAGATGAACATTCATGGTTGTTAAGTATAAATTATTTTTCTGGGTGTTTCATGCAACATCATGCAAATGTTAACGGGTTTATATGGTAAAGTTAACAGTTGCACTTTGCACAGACAAAGTTGGTAAACAAATCTATCACATGCAGCCTCATGTTGTGTAAATGATATATACTTTTAAAAAAATATATTTTTTTATTGGTGTTAATTTAGGATGTGACTGGTATTTTGTATAGTGCTTAAGTGCCATTTAACCCTGAATATTTCTTAAACGTAACCATGTTATACATTTTGGCTATATTTCTTACATTCATTCTTCAGCAATTATTATGCTTGTTATATTTGTAATATGTTGTCTGTAACATCTGATTATTACACAAGAAGCAATTTATGTATCATGATCAGGTCTGATCGGTCAATAGCTTTATTGTATCAAGACATCACACAAGTAAAATCTGACAAATCCAACATTTTGGTGCATTATATGAAAATTGCACATTTTACCCTGACAGAGTCATGAAATGATAAACAACAAATGTGTGGGTCTTACTCTCCCACACTAAAATACAAACAATTTTGTGAAAATCTTCTAAATATGTTTAAGAGTGAACTGAAAGACATGATGATCTGAAGCAAAAAGGTATTAATTAGAATACACAAAATGTACATTTAAAACGTATTTATAGAACTACACATATAATTTTAAGCATTAAAATTTGATAACTTATTCAGAACACACTATGGACAATATCTTGTATTCAGTTCATACGAATTTAGCTGTGACGCTACAGGTAAGATTTGAAAAAAATTGTCCAAAAAGTGGACAGACCCAGTGGGGATCCACACAGGTTGCCAGTTGGAGCATGTGACATGGTAGGTCTGAGTTTTAGTCAGCCTTCAAAGCATAAAGCACATCGTCCTGACTTACATTGAGTCGAATACGGAGAAACAGGTCCAAGCGGCTTCCCTCAAGGAGAAGCAGGCGACAAGAACCCAGCCTTTGACAGACGGTCAGTCCTTCAGACACATTCACCGGCTGCAAACCCTCAACACGACACAGAGCCTGGTGCTGAACAAACACCTGTGGAGAAGAAAAACACATTAATTCTTTCAGGTTATACAATTCCTGAACTTTTAATTAGTATATATAATTCATGATTAGAATAACGGAGTTAATCAACAGTTTAGCTACCTGTTGGAAAGTGGCCTCTTCCAGACCCAGTCGACGAAACTCTGCAATAACAGCCCTCAGGAAAAGCTGCTCCTGAACAGAAGCACATCTACAACAACAACATTAAAAAGAATAGAAGTCTAATTCGAACCGAACTATTCCATTTCTGCGATTGTTTTTTGTTTACCACATTAAGGAACAATAGACATAACTGGCGATTAGGGCTGCACAATTAATCGCATTTCTAATCACGATTACAATTATGGATGCCACAATTACTTAATCTTTCAAAGCGGCAATTCAGAGTCAGAGTTCAGAGTCCACTTATGTTATTCTGCACGCTTAAGATGCATTTTTTTCTTTCTACATGTTATCTTAAGGGTTTTTCCCATTATTTTAATTTTAGTATAACATTATAATACCATTCATATTTTTACTTTTTTTATAATTGAAAGAAGAAACCAATCCGATGTATAATTGACATTTGAGGCTTAATATTATAGAAAAGCACAAAGTTTTTCAGTTAAGAGTTTTTTCAGCTTGTTTATTTTCATATAAAAATACGGCATGCAGTTGCATCAAACAATGGTATAAACATCATTCAATGTAAATTGTGATAATCGTAATTAATAATCGCAATTACAATTTCAAGGGAATAATCGACAATTATGATTTGTCATAATCATGCAGCCCTACTGGCGATAGTTCCTAGTTCTTTCTCTTTTCTTTTTACCTGATAGCTGCAATGTAGGAAGAGGAGAACATCTCATCCAAAGCCTCCATCACATGACTCATCCCCACCAATCCACTGCTGCTCTTCTGACTTCCAGAGTGCTCACAAATCTCTGTGGCCCGTCTGCAGATATCAAGGCAACGTCGTGCATCACCCGAAAGCGCTGCCACCTAGAAGACCACAATCTCTTACAGATTCATAATAATGATGACATAAGATCACCACATGTACATTTAACAACCAACCTCGTAGCCCAAGATCAGTACAGAGACCACAAGAGTGCTCAAGAGGTAACCCACAACGCCTCAGTCACCTGTGCCTAAGATAACATGCGTTCACACCTTTCTTGAGACTAACTGGAGAGCATCTTCTTCAAAAGCCTTCACTCTGTTCAGTCTTGATGTGATGATCTGTTGTAGCTGTTTAAATGTATATGGCTGGAAGGACATTCTTGTCAGTCCCTGAAGATAAATAAATGACATTCATATTTTATTTCCATTATTTGCAGTAGCCAATCAAAATTGAATGGCATCTCAATGTTGTAAAATGGTTTTACCAGTCGACTAGCAACACGGTTAATCATGATCCTCTCAGGTAAATCCATAGTATTTGCAATGGTAAGGACCACCAGACGAGCGTTGCGCCTTGTTGGCCAATCAAACAAGTTATACATCACATTCTGTTTACGGGTCCACAAAAGGTCAAGCTGAAAAAAAAAATATGAAAAAAAGAGAGAGAGAGAGATCATCTTTCAGACTGGAGGATTGGACAGATATAATATTATAAATAGAAATTACCCAATCCTTAACATGAAATAGGACAGGAATAAAATAAACTAAAAAATGATTGGTAAAGACCAACATCTGAATGACAAAGATTTTCCAGCACTATTTTGAAAAAATATGCAAACTCAAATCCTATTTCTTTTCCCCCCTGAATAACTATTGTTTTCATTGAAGAACATACCGTTCTTGAAACGTCTGGAATCACAAAATGAATCACGGTTAATTTAATTGTTTATAAAAAAAATTGAAAACAAGCAGGTTTAAAATTACAGAAGGAATACTGAAAATATTATAGCCTATATGGGATGGGGGGATTTGAATGTGGTGTTGGACAACAGGGGCTGAGGGCCTTTCAAGTCAAAAAGTTTGAGAACCACTAATCTAGACCAATTGGGATCACCTAATCACAATAAATGATTAGCTTAAAAAAAAAAACATACAAACATAGGTGGCGATATAAGTGTCACCAGTAACAAATGTCTCACCTCGTCTACTAGAAGCACAGTGGTCTCTTTTTTGGGTGCGGGAGCACTGAAGCGTTTCTCCAGTAGTGCGGCTGCATGATCAGGTGTTGCTTTTTGATCAGTCAGTTTCTACCAGAGCATAAATTCACATAAAATACTATATAAGACTATAAAAAGGATGAAATTATGTCAAAATAATAGGGGAGGAGGCACCATACAGACCTGCAGTATTTGTACATGAGCCTGGTGTGGGTCTGTCATTTTCATGCCATTGATCTCGATGAAGCGGAAGTGAGGGATTTCATCTTGTTCAGCAGACTGCTGAAGGGACCGGATCACCTCATGTACTGTTGCAGTTTTACCAGTACCAGGAACACCTGAAATATACATACACCTGCAAAAGGAACATTAACTTTATGACCTTTATGGAGAAAAACAAAAACAAAAAAAAACAGATGGATGTAAAATCTGAATCTTACCCTCCAGTGCCATCAATGACCTTACTCTCCACAAAGTTGTAGATGTCCTGGAACTCTTGTTCTCGACATGGTAAAGACTCAGGAACAGAGGAAACATGTAACCTGTTGCAAAAATTATAAAAAATAAAAATAGAAATAAATAAATAAATAAAATAAAATAAATAAATAAACAAACACACACATATATATATATATATATATATATATATATATATATATATATATTTAAACTGTAACATTGTGAGAATTTTACAGTTTAAAAAATTTTATTTAAAGAGGTCATATGTTGCTAAAAAGAACATTTTGTGTATTTGGTGTAATGAAATGTGTTTATGCGGTTTACGGTTAAAAAAAAACATTATTTTCCACATACTGTACATTATTGTTTCTCCTCTATGCCCCGCCTTTCTGAAACGCATTGATTTTTACAAAGCTCATCGGTCTGAAAAGCAAGGTGTGCTCTGATTGGCCAGCTATCCAGTGCTTTGTGATTGGCCGAATTCCTCAAGCGTGTGACAGAAATGTTATGCCCCTCACCATACTGTGATGCCATCTCCCGGCACAACCAGACAAACCCAATAAAACCCATTACAAACGAAGCATTTGTTGCATCCAGTGGGGACATAATTACTGATTATAATGACTTATACTTTATTTTTACAGTTTGCATTGCGCCACGTAAACATAAAACCATGTCTGCATTTCAGATCGGAGAAATGACAAACAACAAGCGCTACTCTCACTGCTCAAAACTCGCGTTTAAATCGTCAGTGGCAAATTCTTTAAATATAAAAAAAAAACTTACAGTCTGTGAGTCAGAACAACCAGCAGATCAGGAAACAGTCCATAAAATGCGTTGCACACATCTGAATGTTTGGGTTGAAGTGTTCTGGAACAGTGCTGTAAATGCAACGTAACCACTGATTTCTAGTCGTGTCCTCTTTTGGAAGTCCAAACAAAGTAGTTTCACTTTCACAATGAAACACAGCATCTCCACAACATGGCGCCGGCGGCTACAGCGAGAATAGAAGCTACGCCTTCTTTCTTTGCGTGAACATTTGGGCGGCGTTATGCAAATCTTCCCACATCGTGACGTAGATATGTGGGGGCGTGTTAGAACGAGCCGTTTTAGGTAGGCGTGGTTGACTCTTAACTTTTATAAAGAATAACTCTTTGGATTTGAGACTTTAGTCTTTGCAACTTTACAGATCTTCTTTATGCACCAAGAGCTTGTAACACTCCAAAGAGAAAGGAAAAATTGAAAATCGCATCATTCGACCCCTTTAAATATATTTGTACCTTTTGACACCAAACCTTTGAACGATAGTGTAACTATATAGTTTTGCTGGTTAAACAGACAGCCTTGTGGGACTGTTGTCTGTGGAGTTGCTTACCGTGCCCGTGCTTCTTCCAGAACATTCCCTGGCTTCCTGGCTGGCGCACTCCTGCTGGGTATGCTGGGAGTCACATGACGTGGTGTACGTGGGGTGGCTGGAGCTGTCTGGAGTTAAATGCAGTAAAAGCTGAACTAATGGCCACATCCAGTGTTATCTTGATGTGAAAAGCAGCTTTGGTTTTGTGAAGACACATTAACTGCTAGCAGAAAGACTAAGCACAGCAAAAATCTACTTATTTGAACCTTTTTGCTGGGGGTTTTACGTGGGGTCCTAGCAGAGACTCTGGTTTTCTCAGTAGACCGGGATGTTCCGGATCCTCTACGCTTCTTTACTATAAGCTCATCTTCGCTGTCGATCTTTGCCTCCTCTTCCTCATCGCTGCTACTTTGAAGGTCAATTTTAGCAGGTACGAAGCAGTCATCATCATCCTCACCATCTGACAGCAGGTCAACCGTGTTGCCTAATAAATTTCTTTAAAAACAGACGATAACATGGATCATTTAATTAAAAGTAGATTAATCAAGTGCAAAACAACATCCAGTTAAAGACCATGCAGCTACAGGTAGAATGCAAGCATCTTGCATCTACACATATATATATATATATATATATATATATATATACACGCATACATACACATTTCTTATATTTCTTTTAATTGATTCACAGCCTTAGTGGGACCTACAGCTGCTTTCTGATGCGCGAGGACACAAGTTGGGCAGATTTCCTCTTAGAACGAGGAGTGGCAGCAGTCTGGACGGGTGCATCTTCATGCTCCTCTTCAGCTCTATCAGTTTGTTAACAGGAATATGAAGAAAAGAGAAAAAATAACACTGACAAGTAGTATGTATGCATGCATGAATATCAGGTTTTACAACAATCTAATACTCTCTCACCATAAAATGGTCTGGATAACTGAATTTATAGATTAGAAAACAAGGTCAAACTGTTCAAATGGTGCCCATGGAACTTAAATGCCAAAGCAGGTCAACGTTTTACACACTGCACAGTACATGCCTCTTATTTACTACAGGTTACAAGGCAAAAGTCATGTTTTCCCAAGAACATGTGCATGCCTGCTGAATTGAATTAATAAAACAAATAGTTTTTTCAATTATTAGTGATGCAAGTCTCAGTTTTTCTCCAAACATTTGTCACATGTAATAGATTTTAATATCATTGCAAGTTACAATTACATGCAACTAACCAATCAAGTTTAAATGCACCTTACAATGTAACGGATAAAATAAAAAAATTAAAAAACATCAAGAAATCAAGTGCGCATTCAGAAAGAATTTTTCAATGTGGCTGTTGTGAAATTTGTCTGCTTGCCTCAAGAACTGGTCATGGATGATTGCCATTAAATTACTGTATGATAACACAATCTTAACTGTTATAAGATGCCACCTGCTGGTCAAAAATGGTCTAAGGCAAAGTAAACAGTAATCAACAGGGGAGACATAACACTAATTGTGTGATGAAAAAAAATATATATATATTTTTTTATATATCATACACATACATACATACATGTATATAAAATATAAATAATTAAATAAAAGGTAATATAAATGGTTTAAAATGTTTTTCAATTTCTGAAACCTGTACACAAAAGTACTGCTGCTCAAGTTAATTTCACAATGTTTTTGATTGCAATATCACAATAGACAATTGCAACACTTACAAAGCAGCCAGTGCTGGTTCTCTGAGTGCATCTTTCCTCCTGGATGGAGTTCTTGCCCTGGTTTGAAAACACACATTTAGGTTACTCTATGGGTCATTTCATCCTCAAATTAAACACATCAATACATAAAGAAAGTGAAGCAGGGGCCAACAGTGCACTGGTCTAGATAAAAGTAGTTGTGTGCTTAACCAGTGCATAAAGTGTGAAAAAAGAAAATAGCCACATAATGCCTTTGTGTTTAATAAAGACTACCAAAGCCGATCCAGAATAATAAAAAATGAATCTGTATCCCCTCTGTGGAGCAATAGAGGAACATGACTCACTTCAGGCCTCTTAGACCTGCACTCCTAGGGGTTGCCTCTCTCTTCCGCGGAGTTCTGCCTGTGCTAATTAGTGGCTCTGGATCATCATCCCCAATAGGCTGCACCCCAAGAAAGACACTGGGAGGGCAGCAGGACTTTTATAACTACTTTTTCAGTTTTGTATAGATATAGGATATTAAACCAGTCTTCCACGTATGAAGAACAAAATAGGTTTGCTTATTTCTAACTAAAACTATCAGCAGCACAGTACTAACTAGAAGTACTAAGCCTACAAAACAAAGAACCAAGATATAATTTCCAATGTAAATATATGTACCTGGTTGCATCGTCTTTGTCATATGCAGTCATTCTGGGTTTATCAGGGCTGTGTGAGGACAGAGGGGAGACACACTCCTCCTCATTATGATTAAGTCGAGTCAATCTAATAGAAATGGAGATGCGACCCGTTGGAGACGTGTTCAACTTAGACGTCAGCGTTTTCTCTGTGTGTTCATCAAGAATCTCTCCCAGAACATCATCTCGGGTCATGTTTTTACTTGGACCTGCCATAATGTAAGAGAAACACTGGTGTTCAGTTTAGTTTCTTTTGAAACCATTAAAGGAATAGTTGCCCAAAAAGAACAGTTGCTCTTTAGTTCATACAAAATTGCTTGCTCAACAAATAATCGACACGAATCTAGTCTATTAATCAATGTCTTGTGAAGCAAAAAGCTTCAAGCTTCAAAGTTTGTAATAAACATATCCATCATTAATACCTTTTAACTTCAAACCGCTGCTCCTGGCTAAAATACGAGTCCTCTATCCATAACACTGCTTTCTCCAGGAGAGAAAAAATAAAATTCTTAAATATGTTGGTCGATTTTGATGTGAGAGGACAACAGTTGATGGACTTTTAATTATTATAGAGCATGGAATGTTATTCTGGTCAGAATCGATGGCTTTAAGTTAAAATGCTTTAATGGTGGATTTGTTTATTACAAACACATGGCTTTTCGATTCACAATACATTAGAGTTGTGTGAATTACTTGTAGATTATTTTGATGTTTTTATCAGGCGTTTGAACTTTCATTCTGACGGCACCCATTCACTGCAGAGGATCCATTGGTGAGCAAGTGATGTAATGTGAGCAAATGATTTCTCCAAATCTGTTCTGATGAAGAAACAAACTCATCTACATCATGAATGTAGTACATTTTCTGCAAATCTTCATTTTTAGGTGAACTATTCCTTTAAAAGCAATATGTGTGTGGATGCATGGCACTCACTGCACAAGTCCAGCTTCTTGCGAACATGTGGCCCAGAGACGGCTCGGCTTCTCCTCTTAGCACTAAGAGCTTTAGCTGCAGAAAGTTTGGAGGCAGAGTGGAGAGACTCCGCCTCACTGGAGCTCATTTTGCCGGTGCTCATGCTGCCGCGGGTGAGAATGCCTGACATGGCCCGTTTCATTACCGAGAGGTCTGGGGTAGGAAGAGCACGAGTCTGAGG